>NW_028257665.1:0-98534 GCF_054643075.1 Acanthaster planci | reverse complement strand
GCAAAAAATACAGGCAGTTCGACACAAACTTGCACTTCCTTTGCCAGCTCTTTCCCCTAACTACTCAAAATATGGATATGAAACTTAGATGAATAGATAACGAAACATGTGGCCCTTTAAGATGACAGCAAGATTTGAAGATTTAGATTTTTCTCCGACCTTTTATGCTCGATTATATGAAGCATTCTCTGCTTGGGATAAGGACAAATATAGCGCACACGATGCCAGAATTCTGCAAAAATATCACAGTCAGACAAGAAATGACACTTCCTTTAACAGCTATTTCCCTAACTACTGCAAATATGGATATGAAACTTATATGAATGGATACAGGCAAAAGTGCCCTTTCAGATGACACCACGTTTGCCAGATCTAGATAATTCTCAGACCTTTTATGCTCGATTACAGGGAGCGTTCTCTGCAGGGGATAAGGACCATGATAGCACACACGAAGCCAGAATTGTGCAAAAATATCAGGCAGTTCGACACAAACTTGCACTTCCTTTGGCACCTATTTCCCTAACTCTTGCAAATATGGATATGAAACGTATGTGAATGGATACAGGAACATGTGGCCTTTTTACATGACAGCAAGATTGGAAGATTTAGATGTTTCTCAGACCTTTTATGCTCGACTATATAAAGCATTCTCTGCGCAGGATCAGGACCAGTATAGCGCAGACGAAGCCAGAATTTCGCAATAGAAGCAGGCAGTTGGAAAAGAACTGGCACTTCCTTTGGCAGCTATTTTCCTAACTACTGCAAATATGGATATGAAGCTTATATGAATGGATAGAGAAACATGTGGCCTTTCAGATGACACCAGGATTGCAAGGTTTAGATAATTCTCAGAGCTTATATGCTCCATTACTTGAGGCTTTCTCTGCAGGGGATAAGGACCATGTTAGCACACACGAAGCCAGAATTGTGCAAAAATATCAGGCAGTTCGACACAAACTTGCACTTCCTTTGCCAGCTCTTTCCCTAACTACTCAAAATATGGATATGAAACTTAGATGAATAGATAACGAAACATGTGGCCTTTAAGATGACAGCAAGATTTGAAGATTTAGATTTTTCTCCGACCTTTTATGCTCGATTATATGAAGCATTCTCTGCTTGGGATAAGGACAAATATAGCGCACACGATGCCAGAATTCTGCAAAAATATCACAGTCAGACAAGAAATGACACTTCCTTTAACAGCTATTTCCCTAACTACTGCAAATATGGATATGAAACTTATATGAATGGATACAGGCAAAAGTGCCCTTTCAGATGACACCACGTTTGCCAGATCTAGATAATTCTCAGACCTTTTATGCTCGATTACAGGGAGCGTTCTCTGCAGGGGATAAGGACCATGATAGCACACACGAAGCCAGAATTGTGCAAAAATATCAGGCAGTTCGACACAAACTTGCACTTCCTTTGGCACCTATTTCCCTAACTCTTGCAAATATGGATATGAAACGTATGTGAATGGATACAGGAACATGTTGCCTTTTTACATGACAGCAAGATTGGAAGATCTAGATGTTTCTCAGACCTTTTATGCTCGACTATATAAAGCATTCTCTGCGCAGGATCAGGACCAGTATAGCGCAGACGAAGCCAGAATTTCGCAATAGAAGCAGGCAGTTGGAAAAGAACTGGCACTTCCTTTGGCAGCTATTTTCCTAACTACTGCAAATATGGATATGAAGCTTATATGAATGGATAGACGAACATGTGGCCTATCAGATGACACCAAGATTGCAAGATTTAGATAATTCTCAGAGCTTATATGCTCCATTACTTGAGGCTTTCTCTGCAGGGGATAAGGACCATGTTAGCACACACGAAGCCAGAATTGTGCAAAAATATCAGGCAGTTCGACACAAACTTGCACTTCCTTTGCCAGCTCTTTCCCTAACTACTCAAAATATGGATATGAAACTTAGATGAATAGATAACGAAACATGTGGCCTTTAAGATGACAGCAAGATTTGAAGATTTAGATATTTCTCCGACCTTTTATGCTCGATTATATGAAGCATTCTCTGCTTGGGATAAGGACAATTTTAGCGCACACGATGCCAGAATTCTGCAAAAATATCACAGTCAGACAAGAAATGACACTTCCTTTAGCAGCTATTTCCCTAACTACTGCAAATATGGATATGAAACTTATATGAATAGTAAGAGGCAAAAGTGCCCTTTCAGATGACACCACGTTTGCCAGATCTAGATAATTCTCAGACCTTTTATGCTCAATTACAGGGAGCGTTCTCTGCGCGGGATAAGGACCGGGAAAGCGCAGACGAAGCAAGAATTCCGCAAAAATATCAGGCAATTCGACAAAAAACTAGCACTTCCTTTGGCACCTATTTCCCTAAATCCTGCAAATATGGATATGAAACGTATGTGAATGGATACAGGAACATGTGGCCTTTCTACATGACAGCAAGATTGGAAGATTTAGATGTTTCTCAGACCTTTATGCTCGACTATATAAAGCATTCTCTGCGCAGGATCAGGACCAGTATAGCGCAGACGAAGCCAGAATTTCGCAATAGAAGCAGGCAGTTGGAAAAGAACTGGCACTTCCTTTGGCAGCTATTTTCCTAACTACTGCAAATATGGATATGAAGCTTATATGAATGGATAGGAGAACATGTGGCCTTTCAGATGACACCAAGATTGCAAGATTTAGATAATTTTCAGACCTTTTATGCTCGATTATATGAAGCATTCTCTACAGGGGATAAGGACCAGTATAGCGCAGACGAAGACAGAATTCCGCAAAAATATCAAACAGTCAGACAAGAACTGGAACTTCCTTTTGCAGATATTTCCCTAACTACTGCAAATATGGATATGACACTTATATGAATGGATAGAGAAACATGTGGCCTTTCAGATGACACCAGGATTGCAAGGTTTAGATAATTCTCAGAGCTTATATGCTCCATTACTTGAGGCTTTCTCTGCAGGGGATAAGGACCATGTTAGCACACACGAAGCCAGAATTGTGCAAAAATATCAGGCAGTTCGACACAAACTTGCACTTCCTTTGCCAGCTCTTTCCCTAACTACTCAAAATATGGATATGAAACTTAGATGAATAGATAACGAAACATGTGGCCTTTAAGATGACAGCAAGATTTGAAGATTTAGATTTTTCTCCGACCTTTTATGCTCGATTATATGAAGCATTCTCTGTTTGGGATAAGGACAAATATAGCGCACACGATGCCAGAATTCTGCAAAAATATCACAGTCAGACAAGAAATGACACTTCCTTTAACAGCTATTTCCCTAACTACTGCAAATATGGATATGAAACTTATATGAATGGATACAGGCAAAAGTGCCCTTTCAGATGACACCACGTTTGCCAGATCTAGATAATTCTCAGACCTTTTATGCTCGATTACAGGGAGCGTTCTCTGCAGGGGATAAGGGACCATGATAGCACACACGAAGCCAGAATTGTGCAAAAATATCAGGCAGTTCGACACAAACTTGCACTTCCTTTGGCACCTATTTCCCTAACTCTTGCAAATATGGATATGAAACGTATGTGAATGGATACAGGAACATGTTGCCTTTTTTACATGACAGCAAGATTGGAAGATCTAGATGTTTCTCAGACCTTTTATGCGCGACTATATAAAGCATTCTCTGCGCAGGATCAGGACCAGTATAGCGCAGACGAAGCCAGAATTTCGCAATAGAAGGCAGGCAGTTGGAAAAGAACTCGCACCTCCTTCGGCAGCTATTTCCCTAACTACTGCAAATATGGATATGACACTTATATGAATGGATAGGAGAACATCTGGCCTTTCAGATGACACCAAGGTTGCAAGACTTAGATAATTTTCAGACCCTTTATGCTCGATTACATGAAGCATTCTCTGAGCGGGATAAGGACCAGCATAGCGCAGACGAAGCCACAATTCGGCAAAAATATCAAACAGTCAGACAAGAACTGGAACTTCCTTTGGCAGATATTTCCCTAACTACTGCAAATATGGATATGAAACTTATATGAATGGATAGAGAAACATGTGGCCTTTCAGATGACACCAGGATTGCAAGGTTTAGATGATTCTCAGACCTTTTATACTCGATTATATGAAGCATTCCATGCGCGCAATAAGGACCAGTTTAGCGTAGTCGGAACCAGAATTCGGCAAAATTATCAAACAGTCAGACAAGAACTGGGAATCTTTTGGCAGCTATTTCCCTAACTACTGCAAATATGGATATGAAACTTATATAAATAGATAGAGAAACATGTGGCCTATCAGATGACACCAAGATTGCAAGATTTAGATAATTCTCAGACCTTTTATGCTCGATTATATGAAGCATTCTATGCGCGGGATAAGGACCAGTATAGCGCAGACAAAGCCAGAATTCCGCAAAAATATCAAACAGTCAGACAAGAACTGGCACTTCCTTTGGCAGATATTTCCCTAACTACTCCAAATATGGATATGAAACTTATATGAATGGATAGAGAAACATGTGGCCTTTCAGATGACACCAGGATTGCAAGATTTAGATAAATCTCGGACCTTTTGTGCTCGATTATATGAAGCATTCTATGCGCGCAATAAGGACCAGCAGAGCGTAGACGAAGCCAGAATTCGGCAAAAATATCAAACAGTCAGACAAGAACTGGGAAATCTTTTGGCAGCTATTTCCCTAACTACTGCAAATATGGATATGAAACTTATATGAATAGATAGAGAAACATGTGGCCTATCAGATGACACCAAGATTGCAAGATTTAGATAATTCTCAGACCTTTTATGCTCGATTATATGAAGCATTCTATGCGCAGGATAAGGACCAGGATAGCGCAGACAAAGCCAGAATCCCGCAAAAATATCAGGCAGTTGGACACAAACTTGCATTTCCTTTCGCAGATATTTCCCTAACTACTGCAAATATGGATATGACACTTATATGAATGGATAGAGAAACATGTGGCCTTTCAGATGACACCAGGATTGCAAGGTTTAGATAATTCTCAGAGCTTATTTGCTCCATTATTTGAGGCTTTCTCTGCAGGGGATAAGGACCATGATAGCACACACGAAGCCAGAATTGTGCAAAAATATCAGGCAGTTCGACACAAACTTGCACTTCCTTTGCCAGCTCTTTCCCTAACTACTCAAAATATGGATATGAAACTTAGATGAATAGATAACGAAACATGTGGCCTTTAAGATGACAGCAAGATTTGAAGATTTAGATTTTTCTCAGACCTTTTATGCTCGATTATATGAAGCATTCTCTGCTTGGGATAAGGACAAATATAGCGCACACGATGCCAGAATTCTGCAAAAATATCACAGTCAGACAAGAAATGACACTTCCTTTAACAGCTATTTCCCTAACTACTGCAAATATGGATATGAAACTTATATGAATGGATACAGGCAAAAGTGCCCTTTCAGATGACACCACGTTTGCCAGATCTAGATAATTCTCAGACCTTTTATGCTCGATTACAGGGAGCGTTCTCTGCAGGGGATAAGGACCCATGATAGCACACACGAAGCCAGAATTGTGCAAAAATATCAGGCAGTTCGACACAAACTTGCACTTCCTTTGGCACCTATTTCCCTAACTCTTGCAAATATGGATATGAAACGTATGTGAATGGATACAGGAACATGTTGCCTTTTTACATGACAGCAAGATTGGAAGATCTAGATGTTTCTCAGACCTATTATGGTCGACTATATAAAGCATTCTCTGCGCGGGATCAGGACCAGTATAGCGCAGACGAAGCCTGAATTTCGCAATAGAAGCAGGCAGTTGGAAAAGAACTGGCACTTCCTTTGGCAGCTATTTTCCTAACTACTGCAAATATGGATATGAAGCTTATATGAATAGATAGAGAAACATGTGGCCTATCAGATGACACCAAGATTGCAAGATTTAGATAATTCTCAGACCTTTTATGCTCCATTACTTGAGGCTTTCTCTGCAGGGGATAAGGACCATGTTAGGCACACACGAAGCCAGAATTGTGCAAAAAATATCAGGCAGTTCGACACAAACTTGCACTTCCTTTGCCAGCTCTTTCCCTAACTACTCAAAATATGGATATGAAACTTAGATGAATAGATAACGAAACATGTGGCCTTTAAGATTACAGCAAGATTTGAAGTTTTATCTTTTTCTCTCACCTTTTCTGCTCGATTATATGAAGCATTCTCTGCTTGGGATAAGGACAAATATAGCGCACACGATGCCAGAATTCTGCAAAAATATCACAGTCAGACAAGAAATGACACTTCCTTTAACAGCTATTTCCCTAACTACTGCAAATATGGATATGAAACTTATATGAATGGATACAGGCAAAAGTGCCCTTTCAGATGACACCACGTTTGCCAGATCTAGATAATTCTCAGACCTTTTATGCTCGATTACAGGGAGCGTTCTCTGCAGGGGATAAGGACCATGATAGCACACACGAAGCCAGAATTGTGCAAAAATATCAGGCAGTTCGACACAAACTTGCACTTCCTTTGGCACCTATTTCCCTAACTCTTGCAAATATGGATATGAAACGTATGTGAATGGATACAGGAACATGTTGCCTTTTTACATGACAGCAAGATTGGAAGATCTAGATGTTTCTCAGACCTTTTATGCTCGACTATATAAAGCATTCTCTGCGCAGGATCAGGACCAGTATAGCGCAGACGAAGCCAGAATTTCGCAATAGAAGCAGGCAGTTGGAAAAGAACTGGCACTTCCTTTGGCAGCTATTTTCCTAACTACTGCAAATATGGATATGAAGCTTATATGAATGGATAGGAGAACATGTGGCCTTTCAGATGACACCAAGATTGCAAGATTTAGATAATTTTCAGACCTTTTGTGCTCGATTATATGAAGCATTCTATGCGCGCAATAAGGACCAGCAGAGCGTAGACGAAGCCAGAATTCGGCAAAAATATCAAACAGTCAGACAAGAACTGGGAAATCTTTTGGCAGCTATTTCCCTAACTACTGCAAATATGGATATGAAACTTATATGAATAGATAGAGAAACATGTGGCCTATCAGATGACACCAAGATTGCAAGATTTAGATAATTCTCAGACCTTTTATGCTCGATTATATGAAGCATTCTATGCGCGGGATAAGGACCAGTATAGCGCAGACAAAGCCAGAATTCCGCAAAAATATCAAAAAGTCAGACAAGACCTGGAACTTCCTTTGGCAGCTATTTTCCTAACTACTGCAAATATGGATATGAAACTTATATGAATGGATAGGAGAACATGTGGCCTATCAGATGACACCAAGATTGCAAGATTTAGATAATTCTCAGACCTTTTATGCTCGATTATATGAAGCATTCTATGCGCAGGATAAGGACCATGATAGCACACACGAAGCCAGAATTGTGCAAAAACATTAAAGAGTCTAACAAGATTTGGCACTTCCTTTGGCAGATATATGTCCCTGACTACTGCAAATATTGATTTAAAACTTATAAAAATATATAGGAGAATAAGTGGCCTCTAAGATAACAACAAGATCGCCAGATTTAGATACTTCTTAGACCTTTTATGCTCGAATGTTTGAAGCATTCCTTGCGCGGGATAAGGACCGGTATAGCGCAGACGAAGCCAGAATTCCGCAAACAAAGGAGGCAGTTGGAAAAGAACTCGCAGTTTCTTTGGCAGCTATTTCCCAAACTACTGCGAATATGGATATGAAACGTATATGGATAGATAGAGGAACATGTGGCCTTTCAGATGACACCAAGTTTGCCAGATTTAGATAATTTTCAGACCTTTTATGCTCGATTATATGAAGCATTCTCTGCAGGGGATAAGGACCAGGATAGCACAGACGAAGCCAGAATTGTGCAAAAATATCAGGCAGTTCGACACAAACTTGCACTTCCTTTGCCAGCTCTTTCCCTAACTACTGCAAATATGGATACGAAACTTATATGAATGGATAGATGAACATGTGTCCTTTTCGATGACACCAAGTTTGCAAAATTGAAATAATTCTCAGACCTTTTATGCTCGATTATATGAAGCATTCTATGCGCGTATAAGGACCGGTATAGCGCACACGAAGCCAGAATTCTGCAAAAATATCAGGCAGTTGGTCACAAACTTGCACTTCCTTTGCCAGCTCTTTCCCTAACTACTGCAAATTTGGATATGGAACTTATATGAATGGATAGGGGAACATGTGGCCTTTCAGATGACACCCAGATTGCCAGATTTAGATAATTCTCAGACCTTTTATGCTCGATTGCGGGAAGTGTCCTCTGAGCGGGATGACTGGTATAGCGTAGACAAAGTCAGAATTCTGCAAAAATATCAGGCAGTTCGACAAAAACTTGCACTTTCTTTGGCAGCTATTTCCCTAACTACTGCAAATATGGATATGAAACTTATATGAATGGATAGGGAATCATGTTGCCTTTCAGATGACACCCAGATTGCAAGATTTAGATAATTCTCAGACCTTTTATGCTCAAGTATATGAAGCATTCTCTGCTCAGGATAAGGACCGGTATAGCGCAGACGAAGCCAGAATTCGGCAAAAATATCAAACAGTCAGACAAGAACTAGGAAATCTTTTGGCAGCTATTTCCCTAACTACGGCAAATATGGATATGAAACTTATATGAATAGTTAGAGAAATATGTGGCCTATCAGATGACACCAAGATTGCAAGATTTAGATAATTCTCAGACCTTTTATGATCGATTATATGAAGAATTCTCTGCAGGGGATGAGGACCAGGATAGCACAGACGAAGCCAGAATTGTGCAAAAATATCAGGCAGTTCGACACAAACTTGCACTTCCTTTGCCAGCTCTTTCCCTAACTACTGCAAACATGGATATGAAACTTATATGAATGGATAGAGGAACATGTGGCCTATCAGATGACACCAAGAATGCAAGATGTAGACAATTCTCAGACCTTTTGTGCTTGATTACATGAAGCATTCTCTGCAGGGGATAAGGACCAATATAGCGCAGACGAAGCCAGAATCCCGCAAAAATATCAAGCAGTTGGACACAAACTGGCACTTCCTTTGCCAGCTATTTCCCTAACTACTGCAAATATGGATATGAAACTTATATGAATGGATACAGGAAAATTTGCCACTTTCAGATGATACCACGTTTGCCAGATCTAGATAATTCTCAGACCTTTTATGCTCGATTACAGGGAGCATTCTCTGCGCAGGATAAGGACCGGTATGGCGTAGACGAAGCCAGAATTCAGCAAAAATATCAGGCAGTTCGACACAAACTCGCACTTCCTTTGGCACCTATTTCTGTAACTCCTGCAAATATGGATATGAAACTTATATGAACGGATACAGGAACATGTGGCCTTTTACACGACAGGAAGATTGGAAAATTTAGATATTTTTCAGACCTTTTATGCTCGACTATATAAAGCATTCTCTGCGCAGGATCAGGACCAGTATAGCGCAGACGAAGCCAGAATTCCGCATTAGAAGCAGGCAGTTGGAAAATAACTGGCACTTCCTTTGGCAGCTATTTCTCTAACTACTGCAACTATGGATATGTAACTTAAACAAACAGATAGTCGAACAAGTGGCCTATCAGATGACAGCAAGATTTGAAGATTTAGATATTTCTCAGACCTTTTATGCTCGATTATATGAAGCATTCTCTGCGTGGGATAAGGACAAGTATAGCGCACACGATGCCAGAATTCTGCAAAAATATCACAGTCAGACAAGAACTGACACTACCTTTAGCAGCTATTTCCCTAACTACTGCAAATATGGATATGAAACTTATATGAATGGATACAGGAAAAGTGCCCTTTCAGATGACACCACGTTTGCCAGATCTAGATAATTCTCAGACCTTCTCTCTGCGCGGGATAAGGACCGGTATAGAGCATACGAAGCAAGAATTCCGCAAAAATATCAGGCAGTTCGACAAAAAACTCGCACTTCCTTTGGCACCTATTTCCCTAACTCCTGCAAATATGGATATGAAACGTATGTGAATGGATACAGGAACATGTGGCCTTTTACATGACAGCAAGATTGGAAGATTTAGATGTTTCTCAGACCTATTATGGTCGACTATATAAAGAATTCTCTGCGCGGGATCAGGACCAGTATAGCGCAGACGAAGCCTGAATTTCGCAATAGAAGCAGGCAGTTGGACACAAACTTGCATTTCCTTTCGCAGATATTTCCCTAACTACTGCAAATATTGATATGACACTTATATGAATGGATAGAGAAACATGTGGCCTTTCAGATGACACCAGGATTGCAAGGTTTAGATAATTCTCAGAGCTTTTATGCTCCATTATATGAAGCTTTCTCTGCAGGGGATAAGGACCAGGATAGCACAGACGAAGCCAGAATTGTGCAAAAATATCAGGCAGTTCGACACAAACTTGCACTTCCTTTGCCAGCTCTTTCCCTAACTACTCCAAATATGGATATGAAACTTATATGAATAGATAAAAAAACATGTGGCCTTTTACACGACAGGAAGATTGGACGGTTTAGATATTTTTCAGACCTTTTATGCTCGACTATATAAAGCATTCTCTGCGCAGGATCAGGACCAGTATAGCGCAGACGAAGCCAGAATTCCGCAATAGAAGCAGGCAGTTGGAAAAGAACTGGCACTTCCTTTGGCAGCTATTTTCCTAACTACTGCAAATATGGATATGAAACTTATATGCATGGATAGGAAAACATGTGGCCTATCAGATGACACCAAGATTGCAAGATTTAGATAATTTTCAGACCTTTTATGCTCGATTATATGAAGCATTCTCTGCGCGGGATAAGGTCCAGTATAGCGCAGACGAAGCCAGAGTTCCGCAAAAACATTAAAGAACTGGCACTTCCTTTGGCAGATATATGTCCCTGACTACTGCAAATATTGATTTAAAACTTATAAAAATATGTAGGGGAATAAGTGGCCTCTAAGATAACAACAAGATCGCCAGATTTAGATACTTCTTAGACCTTTTATGCTCGAATGTTTGAAGCATTCCTTGCGCGGGATAAGGACCGGTATAGCGCACACGAAGCCAGAATTCCGCAAACAAAGGAGGCAGTTGGAAAAGAACTCGCAGTTTCTTTGGCAGCTATTTCCCAAACTACTGCGAATATGGATATGAAACGTATATGGATAGATAGAGGAACATGTGGCCTTTCAGATGACACCCAGATTGCCAGTTTTAGATAATTCTCAGACCTTTTATGCTCAAGTATATGAAGCATTCTCTGCTCAGGATAAAGACCGGTATAGCGCAGACGAAGCCAGAATTCGGCAAAAATATCAAACAGTCAGACAAGAACTGGGAAATCTTTTGGCAGCTATTTCCCTAACTACTGCAAATATGGATATGAAACTTATATGAATAGATAGAGAAACATGTGGCCTATCAGATGACACCAAGATTGCAAGATTTAGATAATTCTCAGACCTTTTATGCTCGATTATATGAAGCATTCTATGCGCAGGATAAGGACCAGGATAGCGCAGACAAAGCCAGAATCCCGCAAAAATATCAGGAAGTTGGACACAAAATTGCATTTCCTTTTGCAGATATTTCCCTAACTACTGCAAATATGGATATGACACTTATATGAATGGATAGAGAAACATGTGGCCTTTCAGATGACACCAGGATTGCAAGGTTTAGATAATTCTCAGAGCTTATATGCTCCATTACTTGAGGCTTTCTCTGCAGGGGATAAGGACCATGTTAGCACACACGAAGCCAGAATTGTGCAAAAATATCAGGCAGTTCGACACAAACTTGCACTTCCTTTGCCAGCTCTTTCCCTAACTACTCAAAATATGGATATGAAACTTAGATGAATAGATAACGAAACATGTGGCCTTTAAGATGACAGCAAGATTTGAAGATTTAGATTTTTCTCCGACCTTTTATGCTCGATTATATGAAGCATTCTCTGCTTGGGATAAGGACAAATATAGCGCACACGATGCCAGAATTCTGCAAAAATATCACAGTCAGACAAGAAATGACACTTCCTTTAACAGCTATTTCCCTAACTACTGCAAATATGGATATGAAACTTATATGAATGGATACAGGAAAAGTGCCCTTTCAGATGACACCACGTTTGCCAGATCTAGATAATTCTCAGACCTTTTATGCTCGATTACAGGGAGCGTTCTCTGCAGGGGATAAGGACCATGATAGCACACACGAAGCCAGAATTGTGCAAAAATATCAGGCAGTTCGACACAAACTTGCACTTCCTTTGGCACCTATTTCCCTAACTCTTGCAAATATGGATATGAAACGTATGTGAATGGATACAGGAACATGTTGCCTTTTTACATGACAGCAAGATTGGAAGATCTAGATGTTTCTCAGACCTTTTATGCTCGACTATATAAAGCATTCTCTGCGCAGGATCAGGACCAGTATAGCGCAGACGAAGCCAGAATTTCGCAATAGAAGCAGGCAGTTGGAAAAGAACTGGCACTTCCTTTGGCAGCTATTTTCCTAACTACTGCAAATATGGATATGAAGCTTATATGAATGGATAGGAGAACATGTGGCCTATCAGATGACACCAAGATTGCAAGATTTAGATAATTTTCAGACCTTTTATGCTCGATTATATGAAACATTCTCTGCAGGGGGTAAGGACCAGTATAGCGCAGACGAAGCCAGAATTCCGCAAAAATATCAAAAAGTCAGACAAGACCTGGAACTTCCTTTGGCAGATATTTCCCTAACTACTGCAAATATGCATATGAAACTTATATGAATGGATAGAGAAACATGTGGCCTTTCAGATGACACCAGGATTGCAAGATTTAGATAAATCTCGGACCTTTTGTGCTCGATTATATGAAGCATTCTATGCGCGCAATAAGGACCAGCAGAGCGTAGACGAAGCCAGAATTCGGCAAAAATATCAAACAGTCAGACAAGAACTGGGAAATCTTTTGGCAGCTATTTCCCTAACTACTGCAAATATGGATATGAAACTTATATGAATAGATAGAGAAACATGTGGCCTATCAGATGACACCAAGATTGCAAGATTTAGATAATTCTCAGACCTTTTATGCTCGATTATATGAAGCATTCTATGCGCGGGATAAGGACCAGTATAGCGCAGACAAAGCCAGAATTCCGCAAAAATATCAAAAAGTCAGACAAGACCTGGAACTTCCTTTGGCAGATATTTCCCTAACTACTGCAAATATGCATATGAAACTTATATGAATGGATAGAGAAACATGTGGCCTTTCAGATGACACCAGGATTGCAAGATTTAGATAAATCTCGGACCTTTTGTGCTCGATTATATGAAGCATTCTATGCGCGCAATAAGGACCAGCAGAGCGTAGACGAAGCCAGAATTCGGCAAAAATATCAAACAGTCAGACAAGAACTGGGAAATCTTTTGGCAGCTATTTCCCTAACTACTGCAAATATGGATATGAAACTTATATGAATAGATAGAGAAACATGTGGCCTATCAGATGACACCAAGATTGCAAGATTTAGATAATTCTCAGACCTTTTATGCTCGATTATATGAAGCATTCTATGCGCAGGATAAGGACCAGGATAGCGCAGACAAAGCCAGAATCCCGCAAAAATATCAGGAAGTTGGACACAAAATTGCATTTCCTTTTGCAGATATTTCCCTAACTACTGCAAATATGGATATGACACTTATATGAATGGATAGAGAAACATGTGGCCTTTCAGATGACACCAGGATTGCAAGGTTTAGATAATTCTCAGAGCTTATATGCTCCATTACTTGAGGCTTTCTCTGCAGGGGATAAGGACCATGTTAGCACACACGAAGCCAGAATTGTGCAAAAATATCAGGCAGTTCGACACAAACTTGCACTTCCTTTGCCAGCTCTTTCCCTAACTACTCAAAATATGGATATGAAACTTAGATGAATAGATAACGAAACATGTGGCCTTTAAGATGACAGCAAGATTTGAAGATTTAGATTTTTCTCCGACCTTTTATGCTCGATTATATGAAGCATTCTCTGCTTGGGATAAGGACAAATATAGCGCACACGATGCCAGAATTCTGCAAAAATATCACAGTCAGACAAGAAATGACACTTCCTTTAACAGCTATTTCCCTAACTACTGCAAATATGGATATGAAACTTATATGAATGGATACAGGCAAAAGTGCCCTTTCAGATGACACCACGTTTGCCAGATCTAGATAATTCTCAGACCTTTTATGCTCGATTACAGGGAGCGTTCTCTGCAGGGGATAAGGACCATGATAGCACACACGAAGCCAGAATTGTGCAAAAATATCAGGCAGTTCGACACAAACTTGCACTTCCTTTGGCACCTATTTCCCTAACTCTTGCAAATATGGATATGAAACGTATGTGAATGGATACAGGAACATGTTGCCTTTTTACATGACAGCAAGATTGGAAGATCTAGATGTTTCTCAGACCTTTTATGCTCGACTATATAAAGCATTCTCTGCGCAGGATCAGGACCAGTATAGCGCAGACGAAGCCAGAATTTCGCAATAGAAGCAGGCAGTTGGAAAAGAACTGGCACTTCCTTTGGCAGCTATTTTCCTAACTACTGCAAATATGGATATGAAGCTTATATGAATGGATAGGAGAACATGTGGCCTTTCAGATGACACCAAGATTGCAAGATTTAGATAATTTTCAGACCTTTTATGCTCGATTATATGAAGCATTCTCTGTAGGGGATAAGGACCAGTATAGCGCAGACAAAGCCAGAATTCCGCAAAAATATCAAAAAGTCAGACAAGACCTGGAACTTCCTTTGGCAGATATTTCCCTAACTACTGCAAATATGCATATGAAACTTATATGAATGGATAGAGAAACATGTGGCCTTTCAGATGACACCAGGATTGCAAGATTTAGATAAATCTCGGACCTTTTGTGCTCGATTATATGAAGCATTCTATGCGCGCAATAAGGACCAGCAGAGCGTAGACGAAGCCAGAATTCGGCAAAAATATCAAACAGTCAGACAAGAACTGGGAAATCTTTTGGCAGCTATTTCCCTAACTACTGCAAATATGGATATGAAACTTATATGAATAGATAGAGAAACATGTGGCCTATCAGATGACACCAAGATTGCAAGATTTAGATAATTCTCAGACCTTTTATGCTCGATTATATGAAGCATTCTATGCGCGGGATAAGGACCAGTATAGCGCAGACAAAGCCAGAATTCCGCAAAAATATCAAAAAGTCAGACAAGACCTGGAACTTCCTTTGGCAGCTATTTTCCTAACTACTGAAAATATGGATATGAAGCTTATATGAATGGATAGGAGAACATGTGGCCTATCAGATGACACCAAGATTGCAAGATTTAGATAATTCTCAGACCTTTTATGCTCGATTATATGAAGCATTCTATGCGCAGGATAAGGACCATGATAGCACACACGAAGCCAGAATTGTGCAAAAACATTAAAGAGTCTAACAAGAACTGGCACTTCCTTTGGCAGATATATGTCCCTGACTACTGCAAATATTGATTTAAAACTTATAAAAATATATAGGAGAATAAGTGGCCTCTAAGATAACAACAAGATCGCCAGATTTAGATACTTCTTAGACCTTTTATGCTCGAATGTTTGAAGCATTCCTTGCGCGGGATAAGGACCGGTATAGCGCAGACGAAGCCAGAATTCCGCAAACAAAGGAGGCAGTTGGAAAAGAACTCGCAGTTTCTTTGGCAGCTATTTCCCAAACTACTGCGAATATGGATATGAAACGTATATGGATAGATAGAGGAACATGTGGCCTTTCAGATGACACCAAGTTTGCCAGATTTAGATAATTTTCAGACCTTTTATGCTCGATTACAGGGAGCATTCTCTGCGCAGGATAAGGACCGGTATGGCGTAGACGAGGCCAGAATTCAGCAAAAATTTCAGGCAGTTCGACACAAACTCGCACTTCCTTTGGCACCTATTTCTGTAACTCCTGCAAATATGGATATGAAACTTATATGAACGGATACAGGAACATGTGGCCTTTTACACGACAGGAAGATTGGACAATTTAGATATTTTTCAGACCTTTTATGCTCGACTATATAAACCATTCTCTGCGCAGGATCAGGACCAGTATAGCGCAGACGAAGCCAGAATTCCGCAAAAACATTAAAGAGTCTAACAAGAACTGGCACTTCCTTTGGCAGATATTTCTCTAACTACTGCAAATATGGATATGAAACCTATATGAATGGATAGAGACACATGCAGCCTATCAGATGACACCAGGATTGCAAGATTTAGATAATTTTAAGACGTTTTATGCTCGATTATATGAAGCATTCTCTGCAAGGGATAAGGACCAGTATAGCGCAGACGAAGCCAGAATTCCGCAAAAATATCAAGCAGTTGGACACAAATATGCACTTCCTTTGCAAGCTATTTCCCTAACTACTGCAAATATGGATATGAAACTTATATGAACGGATAGAAGAACATGTGTCCTTTCCGATGACACCAAGTTTGCAAGATTGAAATAATTCTCAGACCTTTTATGCTCGATTATATGAAGCATTCTATGCGCGTATAAGGACCGGTATAGCGCACACGAAGCCAGAATTCTGCAAAAATATCAGGCAGTTGGTCACAAACTTGCACTTCCTTTGCAAGCTATTTCCGTAACTACTGCAAATATGGATATGAAACTTATATGAATGGATAGAGGAACATGTGTCCTTTCCGATGACACCAAGTTTTCAAGATTGAAATAATTCTCAGACCTTTTATGCTCGATTACAGGGAGCATTCTCTGCGCAGGATAAGGACCGGTATAGCGTAGACGAAGCCAGAATTCAGCAAAAATATCAGGCAGTTCGACACAAACTCGCACTTCCTTTGGCACCTATTTCCCTAACTCCTGCAAATATGGATATGAAACTTATATGAATGGATAGAGGAACATGTGGCCTATCAGATGACACCAAGATTGCAAGATTTAGACAATTCTCAGACCTTTTGTGCTTGATTATATGAAGCATTCTATGCGCGGGATAAGGACCAGTATAGCGCAGACGAAGACAGAATTCCGCAAAAATATCAAACAGTCAGACAAGACCTGGAACTTCCTTTGGCAGATATTTCCTTAACTACTGAAAATATGGATATGAAACTTATATGAATCGATAGAGAAACATGTGGCCTTTCAGATGACACCAGGATTGCAAGGTTTAGATAATTCTCAGACCTTTTATGCTCGATTATATGAAGCATTCTCTGCTCAGGATAAGGACCAGTATAGCGCAGACGAAGCCAGAATTCCGCAAAAAAAGGAGGCAATTGGAAAAGAGCTTGCACTTCTTTTGGCAGCTATTTCCCTTACTACTGCAAATATGGATATGAAACTTATATGAATGGATACAGGAAAATGTGCCCTTTCAGATAACACCACGTTTGCCAGATCTAGATAATTCTCAGACCTTTTATGCTCGATTACAGGGAGCGTTCTCTGCGCGGGATAAGGACCGGTATAGCGCAGACGAAGACAGAATTCCGCAAAAATATCAAACAGTCAGACAAGACCTGGAACTTCCTTTGGCAGATATTTCCCTAACTACTGCAAATATGGATATGAAACTTTCATGAATCGATAGAGAAACATGTGGCCTTTCAGATGACACCAGGATTGCAAGGTTTAGATAATTCTCAGACCTTTTATGCTCGATTATATGAAGTATTCTCTGCTCAGGATAAGGACTAGTATAGCGCAGACGAAGCCAGAATTCCGCAAAAAAAGGAGGCAATTGGAAAAGAGCTTGCACTTCTTTTGCCAGCTATTTCCCTTACTACTGCAAATATGGATATGAAACTTATATGAATGGATACAGGAAAATTTGCCACTTTCAGATGATACCACGTTTGCCAGATCTAGATAATTCTCAGACCTTTTATGCTCGATTACAGGGAGCATTCTCTGCGCAGGATAAGGACCGGTATGGCGTAGACGAGGCCAGAATTCAGCAAAAATTTCAGGCAGTTCGACACAAACTCGCACTTCCTTTGGCACCTATTTCTGTAACTCCTGCAAATATGGATATGAAACTTATATGAACGGATACAGGAACATGTGGCCTTTTACACGACAGGAAGATTGGACAATTTAGATATTTTTCAGACCTTTTATGCTCGACTATATAAACCATTCTCTGCGCAGGATCAGGACCAGTATAGCGCAGACGAAGCCAGAATTCCGCAAAAACATTAAAGAGTCTAACAAGAACTGGCACTTCCTTTGGCAGATATTTCCCTAACTACTGCAAATATGGATATGAAACCTATATGAATGGATAGAGACACATGCGGCCTATCAGATGACACCAGGATTGCAAGATTTAGATAATTTTAAGACGTTTTATGCTCGATTATATGAAGCATTCTCTGCAAGGGATAAGGACCAGGATAGCGCAGACGAAGCCAGAATTCCGCAAAAATATCAAGCAGTTGGACACAAACATGCACTTCCTTTGCAAGCTATTTCCCTAACTACTGCAAATATGGATATGAAACTTATATGAATGGATAGAGGAACATGTGTCCTTTCCGATGACACCAAGTTTTCAAGATTGAAATAATTCTCAGACCTTTTATGCTCGATTATATGAAGCATTCTATGCGCGTATAAGGACCGGTATAGCGCACACGAAGCCAGAATTCTGCAAAAATATCAGGCAGTTGGTCACAAACTTGCACTTCCTTTGCCAGCTATTTCCCTAACTACTGCAAATATGGATATGAAACTTAAATGAATGGATAGAGGAGCATGTGTCCTTTCCGATGACACCAAATTTTCAAGATTGAAATAATTCTCAGACCTTTTATGCTCGATTACAGGGAGCATTCTCTGCGCAGGATAAGGACCGGTATAGCGTAGACGAAGCCAGAATTCAGCAAAAATATCAGGCAGTTCGACACAAACTCGCACTTCCTTTGGCACCTATTTCCCTAACTCCTGCAAATATGAAATCAAATTTATAAGAATGGATAGACGAACATGTGGCCTTTCAGATGACAACAAGATTGCAAGATTTCGATAATTCTCAGACCTTTTATGCTCGATTATATGAAGTATTCTCTGCTCAGGATAAGGACTAGTATAGCGCAGACGAAGCCAGAATTCCGCAAAAAAAGGAGGCAATTGGAAAAGAGCTTGCACTTCTTTTGCCAGCTATTTCCCTTACTACTGCAAATATGGATATGAAACTTATATGAATGGATACAGGAAAATTTGCCACTTTCAGATGATACCACGTTTGCCAGATCTAGATAATTCTCAGACCTTTTATGCTCGATTACAGGGAGCATTCTCTGCGCAGGATAAGGACCGGTATGGCGTAGACGAGGCCAGAATTCAGCAAAAATTTCAGGCAGTTCGACACAAACTCGCACTTCCTTTGGCACCTATTTCTGTAACTCCTGCAAATATGGATATGAAACTTATATGAACGGATACAGGAACATGTGGCCTTTTACACGACAGGAAGATTGGACAATTTAGATATTTTTCAGACCTTTTATGCTCGACTATATAAACCATTCTCTGCGCAGGATCAGGACCAGTATAGCGCAGACGAAGCCAGAATTCCGCAAAAACATTAAAGAGTCTAACAAGAACTGGCACTTCCTTTGGCAGATATTTCTCTAACTACTGCAAATATGGATATGAAACCTATATGAATGGATAGAGACACATGCAGCCTATCAGATGACACCAGGATTGCAAGATTTAGATAATTTTAAGACGTTTTATGCTCGATTATATGAAGCATTCTCTGCAAGGGATAAGGACCAGTATAGCGCAGACGAAGCCAGAATTCCGCAAAAATATCAAGCAGTTGGACACAAATATGCACTTCCTTTGCAAGCTATTTCCCTAACTACTGCAAATATGGATATGAAACTTATATGAATGGATAGAGGAACATGTGTCCTTTCCGATGACACCAAGTTTTCAAGATTGAAATAATTCTCAGACCTTTTATGCTCGATTATATGAAGCATTCTATGCGCGTATAAGGACCGGTATAGCGCACACGAAGCCAGAATTCTGCAAAAATATCAGGCAGTTGGTCACAAACTTGCACTTCCTTTGCAAGCTATTTCCGTAACTACTGCAAATATGGATATGAAACTTATATGAATGGATAGAGGAACATGTGTCCTTTCCGATGACACCAAGTTTTCAAGATTGAAATAATTCTCAGACCTTTTATGCTCGATTACAGGGAGCATTCTCTGCGCAGGATAAGGACCGGTATAGCGTAGACGAAGCCAGAATTCAGCAAAAATATCAGGCAGTTCGACACAAACTTGCACTTCCTTTGGCACTTATTTACTTAACTCCTGCAAATATGGAAATCAAATTTATAAGAATGGATAGACGAACATGTGGCCTTTCAGATGACAACAAGATTGCAAGATTTCGATAATTCTCAGACCTTTTATGCTCGATTATATGAAGTATTCTCTGCTCAGGATAAGGACTAGTATAGCGCAGACGAAGCCAGAATTCCGCAAAAAAAGGAGGCAATTGGAAAAGAGCTTGCACTTCTTTTGCCAGCTATTTCCCTTACTACTGCAAATATGGATATGAAACTTATATGAATGGATACAGGAAAATTTGCCACTTTCAGATGATACCACGTTTGCCAGATCTAGATAATTCTCAGACCTTTTATGCTCGATTACAGGGAGCATTCTCTGCGCAGGATAAGGACCGGTATGGCGTAGACGAGGCCAGAATTCAGCAAAAATTTCAGGCAGTTCGACACAAACTCGCACTTCCTTTGGCACCTATTTCTGTAACTCCTGCAAATATGGATATGAAACTTATATGAACGGATACAGGAACATGTGGCCTTTTACACGACAGGAAGATTGGACAATTTAGATATTTTTCAGACCTTTTATGCTCGACTATATAAACCATTCTCTGCGCAGGATCAGGACCAGTATAGCGCAGACGAAGCCAGAATTCCGCAAAAACATTAAAGAGTCTAACAAGAACTGGCACTTCCTTTGGCAGATATTTCTCTAACTACTGCAAATATGGATATGAAACCTATATGAATGGATAGAGACACATGCAGCCTATCAGATGACACCAGGATTGCAAGATTTAGATAATTTTAAGACGTTTTATGCTCGATTATATGAAGCATTCTCTGCAAGGGATAAGGACCAGTATAGCGCAGACGAAGCCAGAATTCCGCAAAAATATCAAGCAGTTGGACACAAATATGCACTTCCTTTGCAAGCTATTTCCCTAACTACTGCAAATATGGATATGAAACTTATATGAATGGATAGAAGAACATGTGTCCTTTCCGATGACACCAAGTTTTCAAGATTGAAATAATTCTCAGACCTTTTATGCTCGATTATATGAAGCATTCTATGCGCGTATAAGGACCGGTATAGCGCACACGAAGCCAGAATTCTGCAAAAATATCAGGCAGTTGGTCACAAACTTGCACTTCCTTTGCAAGCTATTTCCGTAACTACTGCAAATATGGATATGAAACTTATATGAATGGATAGAGGAACATGTGTCCTTTCCGATGACACCAAGTTTTCAAGATTGAAATAATTCTCAGACCTTTTATGCTCGATTACAGGGAGCATTCTCTGCGCAGGATAAGGACCGGTATAGCGTAGACGAAGCCAGAATTCAGCAAAAATATCAGGCAGTTCGACACAAACTCGCACTTCCTTTGGCACTTATTTACTTAACTCCTGCAAATATGGAAATCAAATTTATAAGAATGGATAGACGAACATGTGGCCTTTCAGATGACAACAAGATTGCAAGATTTCGATAATTTTCAGACCTTTTATGCTCGATTATATGAAGCACACTCTGCGCAGGATAAGGACCAATATAGAGCAGACGAAGCCAGAATTCCGCAAAAATACCAGGCAGTCAGACAAGAACTTGCATTTCCTTTGGCAGATATTTCCCTCACTACTGCAAATATGGAAATCAAACTTATAAGAATGGATAGACGAACATGTGGCCTTTCAGATGACACCAAGATTGCCAGATTTAGATAATTCTTAGACCTCTTATGCTCGATTATATGAAGCATTCTCTGCTCAGGATAAGGACCAGTATAGCGCAGACGAAGCCAGAATTCCGCAAAAACATTAAAGAGTCTAACAAGAACTGGCACTTCCTTTGGCAGATATTTCCCTGACTACTGCAAATATTGATGTTAAACTTATAAAAATAGATAGGGGAATAAGTGGCCTTTAAGATAACAGCAAGATCGTCGGATTTAGATACTTCTTTTATGCTCGAATATTTGAAGCATTCCTTGCGCGGGATAAGGACCGGTATAGCGGAGACGAAGACAGAATTCCACAAACAAAGGAGGCAGTTGGAAAAGAACTCGCAGTTTCTTTGGCAGCTATTTCCCTAACTACTGCAAATATGGATATGAAACGTATATGGATAGAAAGAGGAACATGTGGCCCTTCAGATGACACCAAGTTTGCCAGATTTAGATAATTTCAAACCTTTTATGCTCGATTACAGGAAGCGTTCTCTGCGCGGGATAAGGACCAGTGTAGCGCGGACGAAGCCAGAATTCGGCAAAAATATCAAACAGTCAGACAAGAACTGGGAAATCTTTTGGCAGCTCTTTCCCTAACTACTCCAAATATGGATATAAAACTTATATGAATGGA
This sequence comes from Acanthaster planci, assembly GCF_054643075.1. Taxonomy (NCBI): domain Eukaryota; kingdom Metazoa; phylum Echinodermata; class Asteroidea; order Valvatida; family Acanthasteridae; genus Acanthaster; species Acanthaster planci. The sequence goes on along the minus strand of NW_028257665.1, from coordinate 75,746 downwards.
TAGAGGAACATGTGGCCTATCAGATGACACCAAGATTGCAAGATTTAGACAATTCTCAGACCTTTTGTGCTTGATTATATGAAGCATTCTATGCGCGGGATAAGGACCAGTATAGCGCAGACGAAGACAGAATTCCGCAAAAATATCAAACAGTCAGACAAGACCTGGAACTTCCTTTGGCAGATATTTCCTTAACTACTGAAAATATGGATATGAAACTTATATGAATCGATAGAGAAACATGTGGCCTTTCAGATGACACCAGGATTGCAAGGTTTAGATAATTTTCAGACCTTTTATGCTCGATTATATGAAGCATTCTCTGCTCAGGATAAGGACCAATATAGAGCAGACGAAGCCAGAATTCCGCAAAAATACCAGGCAGTCAGAAAAGAACTTGCATTTCCTTTGGCAGATATTTCCCTCACTACTGCAAATATGGAAATCAAACTTATAAGAATGGATAGACGAACATGTGGCCTTTCAGATGACACCAAGATCGCCAGATTTAGATAATTCTTAGACCTCTTATGTTCGAATATATGAAGCTTTCTCTGCGCAGGATGAGGAGCGGTATAGCGCAGACAAAGCCAGAATTCTGTAAAAAAAAAAAAAAAGGAGGCAGTTGGAAGCGAACTCGCACTTCCTTTGGCAACCTTTTCGCCTAACTACTGCAAATATGGATATGAAACTTATATGAATTGATAGAGGAATATGTGGCCTCTCAGATGACACCAAGATTGGAAGATTTAGATATTTCTTAAACCTTTCATGCTCGAATACATGAAGCATGCACTGTGCGAGAACAGGACCCAGTATGGCGCAAAGTCAGATATACGCAGAAAATATCTAGCATCCAGAAATGTACTGGCACTTCCTTTTGGAGATATTTCCCCAACTACTGCAAATATGGAAATATAAATATTAACACAAATGAACAAGTAGTTTTTAACTTCGGCACAAGATTACTATAAGAACAAAGGAGAAATCGGGTATTTTACGCCCTGCTATTTCATTGAAATATGCCTAAGAGTCCGAATATGAAGTAATATTTCGTAAAAATTGTTTACGCAAATTACGTGATATAAACTTAAAGAAGCAGTGTTTCTGCAAACGAGTTTATAGCCCATTGGCTTCGTACACGTTTTTGAGCGACAATTTTGGTGACCTTGCAATGTTTGATCGATGGCAAAATAATACCAAAATAATAACAAAGACCCCGATGCAAGATTGATTGCAAAGGGATGACGTCATGATGACATCATCACCTTTTTTATATACATTTTTTAATATCTAACTTTTCCCCCTTGGTTTTGTAGACGTTTTTCTACTTAACACAAGTGAACAAGTAGTCTTTAACATTGGCGCCCTGCTATTTGAAAGTGTTCAGTTTAAGTGCAAATCACGTGACATGAACTGAAAGGAGCAGTGTTTCCGCAAATGGGTTTTTTGCCCTGGACTTTGTACACGTTTTCAAGGCACAATTTTAAAACCTTTCCGATGTTTCATGGTTATCAAAGCGACAGCCAACAAAGACCGTGATACAAGAATTATTGTAAGTAAAGGACGTCATGATGATGCTATCATGTCATTTATTCGTGATTTTTCAATATTTATTTTAGCCCATTGACTTTGTACACGTTTTCAAGCAAGCATTTGGGTTAGTTTGAGAGCTTTGATAACTTCAAAATAACAGCCAAGAAAGAACTTGATGCAAAAATACGTCCAAATTTATGACGTCATTATGACGTCATCGTGTTATTTATTATTGATTTCAGCCCATTGACTTAGAACACGTATTCGAGGCACTAATTTCGTACCTTAGTAATCATTGAACATCGTCAAACTTACAGCAAGCACCTACTACACAACGAAGATAATTCTAAAATATTTATGTCATAATAACGTCATCACGTGATTTGTTATTAAATTGTGAATACTTAAATATTCCTTTAAATGTATAAAAATCCATATAAAATCAACCGTGGCCTCCTGCAACATTCTGTTTGCAGCAAGTGCCAGAATAAAATGTGGTCTTGATTTCGTCTCGTGTAGGTCAAATGACATAACCATTCCTTCCGGTTTAAACCGGAAGTAGGCTTATTGTTTGAAAGTGGTAAAAGCCGTAAAGTTTTTTTCAACATAATGCGTCTGTCGGTGTTAGTACTGGGTTTGAAACCTTGTTTATATCTTGGAGAGGAAGTGCTTTGAACAAATATTGAGCTCATTTCGCGATAACGCCATAAATAATTGCTTTTTTTTCGTAACAGACATTATCGGCGTTATCAACATGTCAGATGTTGTGAATTCTGCCTGGATTCTACTTTTGCATTGATTAAAAAGGCGCGTGACACCCGATGATCTGCGTGGGGACGTATTAAGTCCTGAACCCCAAACAGGACGGGTGATGAAGTCAATGACAACATCAGACCCTTAACTTGCAGATTCAGCGCGGCGACAGTTGCCAAAGAATGGCAGAGTAGTTTTAAAGTGTATATCATACAGTTCAACTTCTAGTCACAGTTATCAAAAGTGAAATTTATTTTTGCGCCAAAATGCTCTGGATAGTGCAACAGATGTCATCTCTAGTGGTCCTGCAGTCTTTGTTCTTATATTTTGTACACAGAAAATGCGAAACGTGCAATCGATTACTCTTATGTTAGATATTATCAAAGATATTCTGGTTTTTAGTGTGCAATGCATATTTATGATTAAGCAAATAACGCGGGGTTTGCAGACCAATGTCAGTGGAGAATAGAGTCTTTGTGGCCCTATATCTTCTAAAGTTTATGTCCGATTGGGTTCAAATTTTGCAGATACCTTAAATAGAAGAGGAAAAGTGACCTTATGTGATGATGACGTCATGAGTGAACAAGCCACATGACATTAAATTGAACTCTTGAAGGCCCTATATTTCCTGATGTAAGAGACTAATCGGGTTTAAATCTTGCAGATATCTTGAGAAGGGGGTGCTTCAGAGGAATATTGACCTCATGTGATGATGACGTCAACAGGAGTCACGTGACATTAAAGGAGAACTCTTCAAACCACTATACCTCGTAAAGTACATGTCTGATGCGGTTGAAACTTTGTGTGTGGCTTGAAAGGGAAGGGTTTTAGACGAAGCCAGAATTCTGCAAAAATACTTCCTTTTGCAGATATATCCCTAACTACTGCAAATATGGATGTGAAACTTATATAAATAGATAGGACAACATGTGCCTTTTCAGATGACACCAAGATTGGGAGATTTATATAATTTTAAGACCTTTTATGCTCGAATATATGAAGCATTCTCTGCGCGGGGTAAGGACAAGTATAGAGCAGACGAAGCCGGAATTCCGCAAAAATAGGAGGTAGTTGGAAAAGAATTTGCACTTCCTTTGGAAAATATTTCACTAACCACTGCGAATATGAATATGAATTTTATATGAATAGAATAATACGCACCCTTTCCGAAGACACCATGATTACCAGATTTAGATAATTTTAAGACCCCTGCTCGAATATATAAAGCATTCTCTGCGCGGGTTAAGAACTGGTATAGCGCAGACGAAGCCAGAATTTCCAAGCAGTTGGAAAAGAATTTGCACTTCCTTTGGCAGTTATTTCCCTTATTACTGAAAATGGAAATGAAACTTATATGAATGGATAAAGGAACATGTGGCCTTTCAGATGACACCAAGATTGCCAGATTTAGATAATTCTTAGACCTTTTATGCTCGAACACAAGAAACATTCACTGTGCCAGTACAGGACCCGGTATAGCGCAAAGTCAGAAATACTCAAAAAATATCAAGCAGTCAAACAAGAACTGCCGCTTCCTTTTGCAGATGACACCAAAGTTTGCAAGATTTAGATAATTCTCAGACCTTTTATGCTCGATTATATGAAGCATTCTCTGCGCAGGATAAGGACAAGTATAGCGCAGACGAAGCCAGAATTCCGCAAACAAAGGAGGCAGTTGGAAAAGAACTCGTACTTCCTTTGGCAGCTTTTTCCCTAACTACAGCAAATTTGGATATGAAACTTATATGAATGGATAGAGGAACATGTGGACTTTTAGATGACACCAAGATTGGAAGATTTAGATAATTCTCAGACCTTTTATGCTCGATTATATGAAGCATTCTCTACAGGGGATAAGGACAAGTGTAGCGCAGAAGAAGCCAAAATTCCGCAAAAAATTAGGCAATTAGACAAGAACTGGCATTTCCTTTGGCAGCTATTTCCCGTACTACTGCAAATATGGATATGAAACTTTCATGAATCGATAAAAAAACATGTGGTCTTTCAGATGACACCAGGATTGCAAGGTTTAGATAATTCTCAGACCTTTTATGCTCGATTATATGAAGCATTCTCTGCTCAGGATAAGGACCAGTATAGCGCAGACGAAGCCAGAATTCCGCAAAAAAAGGAGGCAATTGGAAAAGAGCTTGCACTTCTTTTGGCAGCTATTTCCCTTACTACTGCAAATATGGATATGAAACTTATATGAATGGATACAAGAAAATGTGCCCTTTCAGATAACACCACGTTTGCCAGATCTAGATAATTCTCAGACCTTTTATGCTCGATTACAGGGAGCGTTCTGTGCGCGGGATAAGGACCGGTATAGCGTAGACGAAGCCAGAATTCCGCAAAAATATCAGGCAGGTCGACACAAACTCGCACTTCCTTTGGCACTTATTTACCTAACTCCTGCAAATATGGAAATCAAATTTATAAGAATGGATAGACGAACATGTGGCCTTTCAGATGACAACAAGATTGCAAGATTTCGATAATTTTCAGACCTTTTATGCTCGATTATATGAAGCACACTCTGCGCAGGATAAGGACCAATATAGAGCAGACGAAGCCAGAATTCCGCAAAAATACCAGGCAGTCAGGAAAGAACTTGCATTTCCTTTGGCAGATATTTCCCTCACTACTGCAAATATGGAAATCAAACTTATAAGAATGGATAGACGAACATGTGGCCTTTCAGATGACACCAAGATTGCCAGATTTAGATAATTCTTAGACCTCTTATGCTCGATTATATGAAGCATTCTCTGCTCAGGATAAGGAGCGGTATAGCGCAGACGAAGCCAGAATTCCGCAAACAAAGGAAGCAGTTGGAAAAGAACTCGCAGTTTCTTTGGCAGCTATTTCCCAAACTACGGCAAATATGGATATGAAACTTATATGAATAGTTAGAGAAATATGTGGCCTATCAGATGACACCAAGATTGCAAGATTTAGATAATTCTCAGACCTTTTATGCTCGATTATATGAAGAATTTTCTGCAGGGGATGAGGACCAGGATAGCACAGACGAAGCCAGAATTGTGCAAAAATATCAGGCAGTTCGACACAAACTTGCACTTCCTTTGCCAGCTATTTCCCTAACTACTGCAAATATGGATATGAAACTTATATGAATGGATACAGGAAAATTTGCCACTTTCAGATGATACCACGTTTGCCAGATCTAGATAATTCTCAGACCTTTTATGCTCGATTACAGGGAGCATTCTCTGCGCAGGATAAGGACCGGTATAGCGCAGACGAAGCCAGAATTCTGCAAAAATATCAGGCAGTTGGTCACAAACTTGCACTTCCTTTGCCAGCTCTTTCCCTAACTACTGCAAACATGGATATGAAACCTATATGAATGGATAGAGGAACATGTGGCCTATCAGATGACACCAAAAATGCAAGATGTAGACAATTCTCAGACCTTTTGTGCTTGATTACATGAAGCATTCTCTGCAGGGGATAAGGACCAATATAGCGCAGACGAAGCCAGAATTCCGCAAAAATATCAAGCAGTTGGACACAAACTGGCACTTCCTTTGCCAGCTATTTCCCTAACTACTGCAAATATGGATATGAAACTTATATGAATGGATACAGGAAAATTTGCCACTTTCAGATGATACCACGTTTGCCAGATCTAGATAATTCTCAGACCTTTTATGCTCGATTACAGGGAGCATTCTCTGCTCAGCATAAGGACCGGTATGGCGTAGACGAAGCCAGAATTCAGCAAAAATATCAGGCAGTTCGACACAAACTCGCACTTCCTTTGGCACCTATTTCTGTAACTCCTGCAAATATGGATATGAAACTTATATGAACGGATACAGGAACATGTGGCCTTTTACACGACAGGAAGATTGGAAAATTTAGATATTTTTCAGACCTTTTATGCTCGACTATATAAACCATTCTCTGCGCAGGATCAGGACCAGTATAGCGCAGACGAAGCCAGAATTCCGCAAAAACATTAAAGAGTCTAACAAGAACTGGCACTTCCTTTGGCAGATATTTCCCTAACTACTGCAAATATGGATATGAAACCTATATGAATGGATAGAGAAACATGCAGCCTATCGGATGACACCAGGATTGCAAGATTTAGATATTTTAAGACGTTTTATGCTCGATTATATGAAGCATTCTCTGCAAGGGATAAGGACCAGTATAGCGCAGACGAAGCCAGAATTCCGCAAAAATATCAAGCAGTTGGACACAAACATGCACTTCCTTTGCAAGCTATTTCCCTAACTACTGCAAATATGGATATGAAACTTATATGAATGGATAGAGGAACATGTGTCCTTTCCGATGACACCAAGTTTTCAAGATTGAAATAATTCTCAGACCTTTTATGCTCGATTATATGAAGCATTCTATGCGCGTATAAGGACCGGTATAGCGCAGACGAAGCCAGAATTCGGCAAAAATATCAAACAGTCAGACAAGAACTGGGAAATCCTTTGGCAGCTATTTCCCTAACTACTCCAAATATGGATATGAAACTTATATGAATGGATAGAGGAACATGTGGCCTATCAGATGACACCAGGATTGCAAGATTTAGATAATTTTAAGACGTTTTATGCTCGATTATATGAAGCATTCTCTGCTCAGGATAAGGACCAGTATAGCGCAGACGAAGCCAGAATTCCGCAAAAACATTAAAGAGTCTAACAAGAACTGGCACTTCCTTTGGCAGATATTTCCCTGACTACTGCAAATATTGATGTTAAACTTATAAAAATAGATAGGGGAATAAGTGGCCTTTAAGATAACAGCAAGATCGCCGGATTTAGATACTTCTTTTATGCTCGAATATTTGAAGCATTCCTTGCGCGGGATAAGGACCGGTATGGCGGAGACGAAGACAGAATTCCGCAAACAAAGGAGGCAGTTGGAAAAGAACTCGCAGTTTCTTTGGCAGCTATTTCCCTAACTACTGCAAATATGGATATGAAACGTATATGGATAGATAAAGAAGCATGTGGCCTTTCAGATAACACCAAGCTTGCCAGATTTAGATAATTTCAAACCTTTTATGCTCGATTACAGGAAGCGTTCTCTGCGCGGGATAAGGACCAGTGTAGCGCGGACGAAGCCAGAATTCGGCAAAAATATCAAACAGTCAGACCTGTGAATTCTTTTGGCAGCTCTTTCCCTAACTAATCCAAATATGGATATAAAACTTATATGAATGGATAGAGGAACATGTGGCCTATCAGATGACACCAAGATTGCAAGATTTAGACAATTCTCAGACCTTTTGTGCTTGATTATATGAAGCATTCTATGCGCGGGATAAAGACCAGTATAGCGCAGACGAAGACAGAATTCCGCAAAAATATCAAACAGTCAGACAAGACCTGGAACTTCCTTTGGCAGATATTTCCTTAACTACTGAAAATATGGATATGAAACTTATATGAATGGATAGAGAAACATGTAGCCTTTCAGATGACACCAGGATTGCAAGGTTTAGATAATTCTCAGACCTTTTATGCTCGATTATATGAAGCATTCTCTGCTCAGGATAAGGACCAGTATAGCGCAGACGAAGCCAGAATTCCGCAAAAAAAGGAGGCAATTGGAAAAGAGCTTGCACTTCTTTTGGCAGCTATTTCCCTTACTACTGCAAATATGGATATAAAACTTATATGAATGGATACAAGAAAATGTGCCCTTTCAGATAACACCACGTTTGCCAGATCTAGATAATTCTCAGACCTTTTATGCTCGATTACAGGGAGCGTTCTCTGCGCGGGATAAGGACCGGTATAGCGTAGACGAAGCCAGAATTCCGCAAAAATATCAGGCAGGTCGACACAAACTCGCACTTCCTTTGGCACTTATTTACTTAACTCCTGCAAATATGGAAATCAAATTTATAAGAATGGATAGACGAACATGTGGCCTTTCAGATGACAACAAGATTGCAAGATTTCGATAATTTTCAGACCTTTTATGCTCGATTATATGAAGCACACTCTGCGCAGGATAAGGACCAATATAGAGCAGACGAAGCCAGAATTCCGCAAAAATACCAGGCAGTCAGAAAAGAACTTGCATTTCCTTTGGCAGATATTTCCCTCACTACTGCAAATATGGAAATCAAACTTATAAGAATGGATAGACGAACATGTGGCCTATCAGATGACACCAAGATTGCCAGATTTAGATAATTCTTAGACCTCTTATGTTCGAATATATGAAGCTTTCTCTGCGCAGGATGAGGAGCGGTATAGCGCAGACGAAGCCAGAATTCCGCAAAAACATTAAAGAGTCTAACAAAAACTGGCTCTTCCTTTGGCAGATATTTCCCTGACTACTGCAAATATTGATGTTAAACTTATAAAAATAGATAGGGGAATAAGTGGCCTTTAAGATAACAGCAAGATCGCCGGATTTAGATACTTCTTTTATGCTCGAATATTTGAAGCATTCCTTGCGCGGGATAAGGACCGGTATAGCGGAGACGAAGACAGAATTCCGCAAACAAAGGAGGCAGTTGGAAAAGAACTCGCAGTTTCTTTGGCAGCTATTTCCCTAACTACTGCAAATATGGATATGAAACGTATATGGATAGAAAGAGGAACATGTGGCCTTTCAGATGACACCAAGTTTGCCAGATTTAGATAATTTCAAACCTTTTATGCTCGATTAAGGGAAGCGTTCTCTGCGCGGGATAAGGACCAGTGTAGCGCGGACGAAGCCAGAATTCGGCAAAAATATCAAACAGTCAGACAAGAACTGGGAAATCTTTTGGCAGCTCTTTCCCTAACTACTCCAAATATGGATATAAAACTTATATGAATGGATAGAGGAACATGTGGCCTATCAGATGACACCAAGATTGCAAGATTTAGACAATTCTCAGACCTTTTGTGCTTGATTATATGAAGCATTCTATGCGCGGGATAAAGACCAGTATAGCGCAGACGAATCCAGAATTCCGCAAAAATATCAAACAGTCAGACAAGAACTGGCACTTCCTTTGGCAGATATTTCCTTAACCACTGCAAATATGGATATGAAACTTTTATGAATGGATAGAAAAACATTAGGCCTTTCAGATGACACCAGGATTGCAAGGTTTAGATAATTCTCAGACCTTTTGTGCTCGATTATATGAAGCATTCTCTGCGCGGGATGAGGACCAGTATAGCACAGACGAATCCAGAATTCTGCAAAAAAAGGAGGCAATTGGAAAAGAGCTTGCACTTCTTTTGGCAGCTATTTCCCTTACTACTGCAAATATGGATATGAAACTTATATGAATGGATACAAGAAAATGTGCCCTTTCAGATAACACCACGTTTGCCAGATCTAGATAATTCTCAGACCTTTTATGCTCGATTACAGGGAGCGTTCTCTGCGCGGGATAAGGACCGGTATAGCGTAGACGAAGCCAGAATTCCGCAAAAATATCAGGCAGGTCGACACAAACTCGCACTTCCTTTGGCACTTATTTACTTAACTCCTGCAAATATGGAAATCAAATTTATAAGAATGGATAGACGAGCATTTGGCCTTTCAGATGACAACAAGATTGCAAGATTTCGATAATTTTCAGACCTTTTATGCTCGATTATATGAAGCACACTCTGCGCAGGATAAGGACCAATATAGAGCAGACGAAGCCAGAATTCCGCAAAAATACCAGGCAGTCAGAAAAGAACTTGCATTTCCTTTGGCAGATATTTCCCTCACTACTGCAAATATGGAAATCAAACTTATAAGAATGGATAGACGAACATGTGGCCTTTCAAATGACACCAAGATTGCCAGATTTAGATAATTCTTAGACCTCTTATGTTCGAATATATGAAGCTTTCTCTGCGCAGGATGAGGAGCGGTATAGCGCAGACAAAGCCAGAATTCTGTAAAAAAAAAGGAGGCAGTTGGAAGCGAACTCGCACTTCCTTTGGCAACCTTTTCGCCTAACTACTGCAAATATGGATATGAAACTTATATGAATTGATAGAGGAATATGTGGCCTCTCAGATGACACCAAGATTGGAAGATTTAGATAATTCTTAAACCTTTCATGCTCGAATACATGAAGCATGCACTGTGCGAGAACAGGACCCGGTATGGCGCAAAGTCAGATATACGCAGAAAATATCTAGCATCCAGAAATGTACTGGCACTTCCTTTTGGAGATATTTCCCCAACTACTGCAAATATGGAAATATAAATATTAACACAAATGAACAAGTAGTCTTTAACTTCGGCACAAGATTACTATAAGAACAAAGGAGAAATCGGGTATTTTACGCCCTGCTATTTCATTGAAATATGCCTAAGAGTCCGAATATGAAGTAATATTTCGTAAAAATTGTTTACGCAAATTACGTGATATGAACTTAAAGAAGCAGTGTTTCTGCAAACGAGTTTATAGCCCATTGGCTTCGTACACGTTTTTGAGCGACAATTTTGGTGACCTTGCAATGTTTGATCGATGGCAAAATAATACCAAAATAATAACAAAGACCCCGATGCAAGATTGATTGCAAAGGGATGACGTCATGATGATCTTTTTATATACATTTTTTAATATCTAACTTTTCCCCCTTGGTTTTGTAGACGTTTTTCTACTTAACACAAGTGAACAAGTAGTTTTTAACATTGGCGCCCTGCTATTTGAAAGTGTTCAGTTTAAGTGCAAATCACGTGACATGAACTTAAAGGCGCAGTGTTTCCGCAAATGAGTTTTTTGCCCTAGACTTTGTACACGTTTTCAAGGAATAATTTTAAAACCTTTCCGATGTTTCATGGTTATCAAAGCGACAGCCAACAAAGACCGTGATACAAGAAATATTGTAAGTAAAGGACGTCATGATGACGTTATCATGTCATTTATTCGTGATTTTTCAATATTTATTTTAGCCCATTGACTTTGTACACGTTTTCAAGCAAGCATTTGGGTTAGTTTGAGAGCTTTGATCAACTTCAAAGTTACAGCCAAGAAAGACCTTGATGCAAAAATACGTGGAAATTTATGATGTCGTGATGACGTCATCATGTGATTTATTATTGATTTTTAAATATTTATTTCAGCCCATTAACTTAGTACACGTATTCGAGGCACTAATTTCGTACCTCAGTAATCATTGATCACCGTTAAACTTACAGCAAGCACTAACTATACAACGAAGATAATTCTAAAATATTTATGTCATGATGACGTCATCACGTGATTTGGTATTAAATTGTGAATACTTAAATATGTCAGATGTTGTTAATTCTGCCTGGATTCTACTTTTGCGTTGATTAAAAAGGCGCGTGACACCCGATGATCTGCGTGGGGACGTATTAAGTCCTGAACCCCAAACAGGACGGGTGATGAAGTCAATGACAACATCAGACCCTTAACTTGCAGATTCAGCGTGGCGACATTTGCCAAAGAAAGGAAGAGTAGTTTTAAAGTGTATATCATACAGTTCAACTTTTAGTCACAGTTATCAAAAGTGAAATTCATTTTTGCGCCAAAATGTTCAGGATAGTGCAACAGATGTCATCTCTAGTGGTCCTGCAATCTTTGTTCTTATATTTTGTACACAGAAAATGTGAAATGTACAATCGATTACTCTTATGTTAGGTATTATCAAAGATTTTCTGGTTTTTAGTGTGCGATGCATATTTATGATTATGCAAATAACACGGGGTTCGCAGACCAATGTCAGTGGAGAATACACTCTTTAAGTCCCTACATCTTCTAAAATACATGTCCGATTGGGTTCAAATTTTGCAGATACTTTAAATAGAGAGTGCTGGAGAGGAAATTTGACCTTATGTGATGACATGAGCAGACAAGTCACGTGACATTGATTGAACTCTTGAAGGCCTGGAAAAAAAGGAGGCAGTTGGAAACGAAGTTGCATTTCCTTTGGCAGATATTTCCCTAACTACTGCAAATTTGGATATGAAACTTATATCAGCAGTCTGCGTACAGAAGTTGTCACAGTGTCGAAACGGCCCTTCTCAAAGTTCATAGTGACATCATGTGTGCCGTGGACAACAAAAAAGCCGTGCTGCGGGTACTTCTGGACCTCTCAGCGGCCTTTGACACCATCGATCACTCAGTACTTATTCATAGACTTTCTAATTGTTTTGGCATCCAGGGTTCAGTGTTAAATTGGTTTAACTCATATATTAGTAACCGTCACCAGATAGTTCAGATACAAGGGGAATCCTCAGGTGCGATTAAGGTTAAATATGGGGTCCCCCAGGGATCTGTTCTTGGTCCGATCCTTTTTACTCTCTATACAACGCCTCTTGGGGAACTCGCTCGGCAACACAATATCCAGTCACATTTTTACGCAGACAATACCTAGCTGTATACTTCATTCAGTCCCAACCTTGAGGATGATGATACAAAGATGCTCGATTTTCTCATCACATGCTTGCACGACATCCAGAAGTGGATGCTGGACAATTTCCTGAGGTTCAACCCACATAAGACAAAGTTCATGATTATTTCTTCGCCACAACTTCAACACAAAATCAAAAATCCAAAACCTACAAATAGGCGATGCTGTTCTGGTACCCAGTACGGATGCCCGCAATCTTGGTGTGGTGTTTGACCGGTTCTTAAACTTTGAAAAACATGTGTCCAAGATTTGTCAGACATCATACATGCATCTAAGAAGAATAGCAAGTATCAGACACTTACTTTCTCAGAACGCAGCAGAACAACTCATTCATGCCTTTATCACTGCTAAACTTGATTTTTGCAATAGCCTGCTCACCGGTCTTCCACACGGTACAATTCATCGTTTGCAACTTGTACAGAACGGTGTCTTCTAACGAGCACCAAAAGAACAGCTCACATAACTCCCATTCTCAACAAACTACATTGGTTACCCATCAAATACAGAATGTAGTTCAAGATCCTCCTTCTCACATTCAAGACACTCCACGGCTCTAGTCCCCTTTATCTTCCAAACATGCTGCAACTCCGCTCTGTCAGGCCGGGTCTGAGGTCAACAAGTAATACCCTAGTTGTTCCCCGGACTCGGCTGGCCAGTGCCGGAGACAGGGCTTTTTCTACAATTGCACCACGCTTATGGAACTCACTCCCGGATTATCTAAGACAAGAACATGACATCAAGCAATTTCAGCATCATCTCAAAACATTCTTTTTCTCACAAGCTTTTTCACTATGAATGCACAATTGAGTTTTTCATTTTTCCACCTAGACCGACGCCTCTGAATGCTTTGCAGATATAGTGCGCCTTATAAATGCTTTATTATTATTATTATTATATGAATAAATAGGGGAACATGTGGCCTTTCAGATGACAGCAAGATTGAAAGATTTAGATAATTCTCAGACCTTTTATGCTCGAATATACGAAGCATTCACTGTGCGAGTACAGGACCCGGTGTAGCGCAAAGTCAGAATTACAAAACAATATCAAGCAGTCAGACAAGAACTTGCACTTCCTTTTGCAGATATTTCCCTAGCTACTGCAAATATGGAAATCAAACTTATATGAATGGATAGACGAACACGTGGCCTTTCAGACGACACCAAGATTGCAAGATTTAGATACTTCTCCCACCTTTTATGCTCAATTATATGAAGCATTCTCTGCGTGGTATACGGACAGGTATAGCACAGACGAAGCAAGAATTCCGGAAAAAGGATGCAATTGTAAAAGAACTCGCACTCTCTTTAGCAGCTATTTCCCTAACTACTGCAAATATGGATATGATACTTATATGAGTGGACAGAGAAACATCTGGCCTTTCAGATGACCCCAAAAAGTGCACGATTTAGATTATTTGTAGACCTTTTATGCTTAAATACACGAAGCATTCAGTGTGCGAGTACAGGACCCGGTATAGCGCATAGTCAGAATTAATCAAAAATATCAAGCAGTGAGACAAGAACTGGCACTTCCTTTTGCAGATATTTCCCTAACTACTGCAAATATGGATATGAAACTTATACTAATGGATAGACGAACATGCGGCCTTTCAGATGACGCCAAGATTGTAAGATTTAGATAATTCTGAAACTTTTTATGCTCGAATATATGAAGCATTCACTGCGCAGGATGAGGACAGGTATAGCGCAGACGAAGCCAGAATGCCGCCAAAATAGGAGGCAGTTGTACAAGAACTTGCACTTCCTTTTGTAGATATTTCCCTAACTACTGCAAATATGGAAACGAAACTTTCATGAATTAATAGAGCAACATGTGGCCTTTCATATGACACCAAGGGTGCAAGATTTAGATAATTCTTAGACCTTTCATGCTCGAATACATGAAGCATTCGCTTTGCGAGTACAGGACCCTCTATAACGCAGAATCAGAATAACGAAAAATATCAAGCTGTCAGACAAGCGCTGGCACTTCCTGTTGCAGATATTTCCTTGACTACTGCGAATATTGAAATTAAAATTATGTCAATGGATAGACAAACATGTTGCCTTTCAGATGACACCAAAATTGCCAGATTTACATAATTCGTAGACCTTTTATGCTTGATTATATGAAGCATTCTCTGCGCGGGATAAGGACCGGTAAAGCGCCGACGAAGCCAGAATTCCGAAAAAATAGGAGGCAGTTGTACAACAAGGTGCATTTCCTTTGGCAGATATTTCCCTAACTAATGCAAATATGGATATGAAAATTATATGAATAGATTGCAGAAGATGTGGCCTTTCAGATGACAGCAAGATTGGAAGATTGTGATAATTCTTACACTTTTTAGGTTTGAATATATGAAGCATTCTCTGCGTGGGATAAGGACCGGCATAGCGCTGACGAAGCCAGAAATCCGCAAAAAAGGAGGCAATTGGAAAAAAATCGCACACTCTTTGGCAGTTATTTCCCTAACTACTGCAAATATGGATATGGAACTTATATGAATGGATAAAGGAACACGTGGCATTTCAGATGACACCAAGAGTGCAAGATTTAGATGATTCTTAGACATTTTATGCTTCAATACACGAAGCATTCACTGTGCGAGTACAGGACCCGGTAGAGCGAAAAGTAAGAATTACGCAAAAATATCAAGCAGTCAAACAAGAACTGGCCTTCCTTTTGCAGATGACAGCAAGATTGCAAGATTTAGATAATTCTCAGATGTTCTATGCTCTATTGGAGGAAGCGTTCTCTGCGCTGGATAAGGACCGGGATAGCGCAGACGAAGCCAAAATTCCGCAAAAAAATCAGACAGTTCGACACAAACTTGCATTTCCTTTGGCAGATATTTCCCTAACTACTGCAAAGATGGATATGTAACTTATACAAACAGATAGGGGAACATGTGGCCTTTTAGATGACACCCAGAATGCAAGATTTAGAAAATTTTCAGACCTTTTATGCTCGATTTAATGAAGCATTCTCTGCGCGTGATAAGGACCAGGATAGCGCAGACGAGGCCAGAATTCCGCAAAAAAAGGAGGCAGTTGGAAAAGAACTCGAAACTCCTTTGGCAGATGTTTCCCTAACCACTGCAAATATGGATATGAAACTTATATGAATGGATACAGCAACATGTGGTGTTTCAGACAATAACTGGCACTTCCTTTGGCAGATATTTCTCTAACTACTGCAAATATGGATATGAAACTTATATGAATGGATAGGGGAACATGTGGCCTTTCAGAAGACAGCAAGATTGCAAGATTTAATTAATTTTCAGACCTTTTATGCTCGATTATAGGAAGCATTTTCTGCGTGCGATAAGGACCAGTATAGCGCAGACGAAGCAAGAATTCTGCAAAAATATCAGGCAGTTCGACACAAATTTGCATTTCCTTTGGCAGCTATTTCCCTAACTACTGCAAATATTGATATGAAACTTATATGAATGGATGGGGGAACATGTAGGATTTAGATAATTCTTAGACCTTTTATGCTCGAATATATGAAGCATTGTCTGCGCTGGATAAGGACCGGTATAGTGTTGACGAAGCCAGAATTCTGCAAAAATATCAAACAGTCAGACATAAACTTGCATTTTCTTTGGCAAATATTTACCTAACTTTTACAAATTTTGACATGAAACTTATATGAATAGATAGGGGAACATGTGGCCTGTGAGATGACACAAAGTTTGCAAGATTTAGATAGGGGAACATGTGGCCTTTTAGATGACAGCAAGATTGGAAAATTTAGATAATTCTTAACCCTTTTATGCTCGAATATATAAAGCATTCTCTGCGCGGGATAAGGACCGGTATAGAAGACCGAAACCAGAATTCCGCAAAAAAAAGAGGAAGTTGGAAGAGAACTCGCACTTCCTTTGGCAGCTATTTCCCTAACAACTGCAATTATGGATATGAAACTTATATGAATGGATAGGGGAGCATATGGCCTTGCTGATGACACCAAGTTTGCCAGATTTAGATAATTCTCACACCTTCTATGCTCGATTGCAGGAAGCGTTCTCTGCGCGGGATAAGGACCGGTATAGCGTAGACGAAGCCAGAATTCCGCAAAAATATCAAACAGTCAGACAAGAACTTGCACTTTATATGGCAGCTATTTCCCTAACTACTGCAAATATGGATATGAAACTGATATGAATGGATAGAGGAACATGTGGCCGTTCAGATGAGACCAAGTTTGCAAGATTTAGATAAATTTTAGACCTTTTATGCTCGATTATATGAAGCATTCTCTGCGCGCAATAAGGACCAGTATAGCGCAGTCAGAACCAGAATTCCGCAAAAATATCAGGCAGTTCGACACAAACTTGCATTTCCTTTTTCAGATATTTCCTTAACTACTGCAAATATGGATATGAAACTTATACCAATGGATAGGGGAGCATGTGGCCTTTTACATGACAGCAAGGTTGGAAAATTGAGATAATTCTTAGACTTTTTATGCTCAAATATATGAGGCTTTCTCTGCCGGGGATAAGGACGGGTATAGAAGAGACGAAGCCAGAATTCCGGGAAAAATGAGGCAGTTGGAAAAGAACTCGCCCTTCCTTCAGAGGCTACTTCCCTAAGTACTGGAAATATAGATATGAAACTTATTTAAATGGATAGGGGTACATGAGGCCTTTCAGATTACACCAAGTTTGCATGATTTAGATAATTTTCAGACCTTTTATGCTCGATTATATGAAGCATTCTCTGCGCGGGATAAGGACCAGTATAGCGCAGACGAAGCCAGAATTCCGGAAAAATATCAAACAGTCGGACAAGCACTGGCACTTCCCTACTACTGCAAATATGGACAGGAAACTTATATGAATGGATAGACGAACATGTGGCCTATCAGATGACACGAAGATTGGAAGATTTAGAAAATTCCCAGACCTTTTATGTTCGATTATATGAAGCATTCTATGCGCAGGATGAGGACCAGTATTGCGCAGACGAATCCAGAATTCCGCAAAAATATCAAACAGTCAGACAAGAACTGGCACTTCCTTTGGCAGCTATTTCCCTAACTACTGCAAATATGGATATGAAACTTATATGAATGGATAGAGAAACATGTGGCCTATCAGATGACACCAAGATTGGAAGATTTAGAAAATTCTCAGACCTTTTATGCCTGATTATATGAAGCATTCTATGCTTGGGATGAGGACCAGTATTGCGCAGACGAATCCAGAATTCCGCAAAAATATCAAACAGTCAGACAAGAACTGGCACTTCCTTTGGCAGATATTTCCCTAACTACTGCAAATATGGATATGAAACTTATATGAATGGATAGAGGAACATGTGGCCTATCAGATGACACCAAGATTGGAAGATTTAGAAAATTCTCAGACCTTTTATGCCTGATTATATGAAGCATTCTATGCTTGGGATGAGGACCAGTATTGCGCAGACGAATCCAGAATTCCGCAAAAATATCAAACAGTCAGACAAGAACTGGCACTTCCTTTGGCAGATATTTCCCTACTACTGCAAATATGGACATGAAACTTATATGAATGGATAGACGAACATGTGGCCTATCAGATGACACGAAGATTGGAAGATTTAGATAATTCCCAGACCTTTTATGCCTGATTATATGAAGCATTCTATGCGCAGGATGAGGACCAGTATTGCGCAGACGAATCCAGAATTCCGCAAAAATATCAAACAGTCAGACAAGAACTGGCACTTCCTTTGGCAGATATTTCCCTACTACTGCAAATATGGATATGAAACTTATATGAATGGATAGAGGAACATGTGGCCTATCAGATGAAATGAAGATTGGAAGATTTAGAAAATTCTCAGACCTTTTATGCCTGATTATATGAAGCATTCTATGCTTGTGTTGAGGACCAGTATTGCGCAGACGAATCCAGAATTCCGCAAAAATATCAAACAGTCAGACAAGAACTGGCACTTCCTTTGGCAGATATTTCCCTAACTACTGCAAATATGGATATGAAATTTTTATGAATGGATAGAGAAACATTTGGCCTATCAGGTGACACCAAGATTGCAAGATTTAGATAATTTTCAGACCTTTTATGCTCGATTATATGAAGCATTCTCTGCAGGGGATAAGGACCAGGATAGCGTAGACGAAGCCAGAATTCCGGAAAAATATCAAACAGTCGGGCTAGAAGTGGAATTTCCTTTGGCAGATATTTCCCTACTACTGCAAATATGGATATGAAACTTATATGAAGGGATAGAGGAACATGTTGCCTATCAAATGACATGAAGATTGGAAGATTTAGACAATTCTCAGACCTTTTATGCCTGATTATATGAAGCATTTTATGCTTGGGATGAGGACCAGTATTGCGCAGACGAAGCCAGAATTCCGCAAAAATATCAAATAGTCAGACAAGAACTGGCACTTCCTTTGGCAGGTATTTCCCTAACTACTGCAAATATGGATATGAAACTCATATGAATGGATATGGGATCATGTGGCCTTTCAGATTACACCAAGATTGCAAGATTTAGATCATTCTCAGACCTTTTGTGCTCGATTATATGAAGCATTCTATGCGCAGGATAAGGACCAGCATAGCGCAGACGAAGCCAGAATTCTGCAAAAATATCAAACAGTCAGACAAGAACTGGGACATCATTTGGCAGCTATTTCCCTAACTACTGCAAATATGGATATGAAACTTATATGAATGGATAGACAAACATGTTGCCTAACAGAAGACACCAAGATTGGAAGATTTAGATAATTCTACGACCTTTTATGGCTGATTATATGAAGCATTCTATGCATGGGATGAGGACCAGTATTGCGCAGACGAATCCAGAATTCTGCAAAAATATCAAACAGTCAGACAAGAACTGGCACTTCCCTTGACAGATATTTCCCTAACTACTGCACATATGGATATGAAATGTATTTGAATGGATAGAAAAACATGTGGCCTATCAGATGACACAAAGATTGCAAGATGTAGATAATTTTCAGACCTTTTATGCTTGATTATATGAAGCATTCTCTGCAGGGGATAAGGACCAGGATAGCGCAGACGAAACCAGAATTCCGCAAAAATATCAGGCAGTCAGACAAGAACTGGCCCTTCTTTTGCCAGCTCATTCCCTAACTACTGCAAATATGGATATATCACTTATATGAACGGAAAGGGGAAGATGTGGTCTTTCAGATGACACCAAGTTCGCAAGAATTAGATAATTCTCAGACCTTTTATACTCGATTATATGAAGCATTCTATGCGCGGGACTAGGACCAGGATAGCGCAGACGAAGCCAGAATTCCGCAAAAATATCAGGCAGTTGGACACAAACTTGCATTTTCTTGCGCAGATATTTTCCTAACTACTGCAAATATGGATATGAAACTTATACAAACAGATAAGGGAACATGTGGCCTTTTAGATGACACCAAGATTGTAAGATTTAGAAAATTCTCAGACCTTTTGTGCTTGATTATATGAAGCATTCTATGCGCGGGATAAGGACCAGTATAGCGCAGACGAAGCCAGAATTCTGCAAAAAATCAAACAGTCACACGAGAACTGGCACTTCCTTTGGCAGATATTTCCCTAACTACTCCAATATATGGATATGAAACTTATATGAATGGATTCGGGAACATGTGGCCTATCAGATGCAAAAATATCAGGCAGTTCGACACAAACTTGCACTTCCTTTGCCAGCTCTTTCCCTAACTACTCCAAGTATGGATATGGAACTTATATGAATGGATAGAAAAACATGTGGCCTTTCAGATGACACCAAGATTGCAAGATTTAGATAATTTTCATACCTTTTATGTTCGATTATATGAATCATTCTCTACAGTGGATAAGGACAAGGATAGCGCAGACGAAGCCAGAATTCTGCAAAAATATCAGGCAATTAGAGAAGAACTGGCATTTCCTTTGGCAGCTATTTCCCTAACCACTGCAAATATGGATATGAAACTTACATGAAAGGATAGGGGAACATGTGGCCTTTCAGATGACACCAAGTTTGCCAGATTTAGATAATTTTCAGACCTTTTATACTCGATTATATGAAGCATTCTCTGCAGGGGATAAGGACCCGGATTGCGCAGACAAAGCCAGAATTCCGCAAAAATATCAAACAGTCAGACAAGAACTGGCACTTCCTTTGGCAGATATTTCCCTAACTACTGCAAATATGGATATGAAACTTATATGAATGGATAGAAGAACATGTGGCCTTTCAGATGACACCAAAGTTTGCAAGATTTAGAAAATTCTCAGACCTTTTATGCTCGATTATATGAAGCATTCTCTTCGCAGGATAAGGACAAATATAGCGCAGACGAAGGCAGAATTCCGCAAACAAAGGAGGCAGTTGGAAAAGAACTCGGACTTCCTTTGGCAGTTATTTCCCTAACTACTGCAAATATCGATATGAAACTTATATGAATGAATAGGGGAACATGTGGCCTTTCCGATCACATAAGGTTTGCCAGATTTAGATAATTCTCAGACCTTTTAGGCTCGATTATATGAAGCATTCTCTGCGCAGGATAAAGACCAGTATAGCGCAGACGAAATCAGAATTCCTAAAAAATATCAAACAGTCAGACAAGAACTGGCACTTCCTTTTGCAGATATTTCCCTAACTACTGCAAATTTGGATATGAAACTTATATGAATGGATAGGAGAATATGTGGCCTTTCAAATGACACCAAAGTTTGCAAGATTTAGAAAATTCTCAGACCTTTTATGCTCGGTTATATGAAGCATTTTCTTCAGGGGATAAGGACCAGGATAGCGCAGACGAAGCTAGAATTCCGCAAACAAAGGAGGCAGTTGGAAAAGAACTCGTACTTTCTTTGGCAGCTTTTTCCCTAACTACAGCAAATTTGGATATGAAATTTATATGAATGGATAGAGGAACATGTGGACTTTCAGATGACACCAAGATTGCAAGGTTTAGATAATTTGCAGACTTTTTATGCTCGATTATATGAAGCATTCTCTACAGGGGATAAGGACCAGGATAGCGCAGACGAAGCCAAAATTCCGCAAAAATATCAGGCAATTAGACAAGAACTGGCATTTCCTTTGGCAGCTATTTCCCTTACTACTGCAAATATGGATATGAAACTTATATAAATGGATAGGAGAACATGTAGCCTTTCAGATGACAGCAAATTTTGCAAGATTTAGATAATTTTCAGACCTTTTATGCTCGATTATATGAAGCATTCTCTGCGCGGGATAAGGACAAGTATCGCGCAGACGAAGCCAGTATTCTGCAAAAATATCAAACAGGACAAAAACTGGCACTTCTTTTGGCAGATATTTCCCTAACTACTGCAAATATGGACATGAAACTTATGTGAATGGATAGAGGAACAGGTGGCCTTTCAGATGACACCAAGATTGGAAGATTTAGAAAATTCTCAAACCTTTTATGCCTGATTATATGAAGCATTTTATGCTTGGGATTAGGACCAGTATTGCGCAGATGAAGCCAGAATTGCGCAAAAATATCCTACAGTCAGACAAGAACTAGCATTTCCTTTGGCAGATATTTCCCTAACTACTGCAAATATGGATATGTAACTTATGCAAACATATAGGTGAACATGTGGACTTTTTATGACAGCAAGATTGGAAATTTTAGATAATTCTTAGACCTTTTATGCTCGAATATATGAAGCTTTCTCTGCGTGGGATAAGGACCGGTATAGAAGAGACGAAACCAGAAATCCGCAAAAAAAGAGGCAGTTGGAAAAGAACTCGCACTTGCTTTGGCAGATATTTCCCTAACTACTGCAAATATGGATGTGAAACTTATACAAATAGACAGGGGAACATGTGGGCCTTCAGATGACAGCAAGATCGCCAGATTTAGATAATTCTCAGACCTTTCATGCTCGATTATATGAAGCATTCTCTGCGCAGGATAAGGACAAGTATAGCGCAGAGAAAGCCAGAATTCCGCAAACAAAGGAGGCAGTTGGAAAAGAACGCGCACTTCCTCTGGCAGCTATTTCCCTAACTACAGCAAATTTGGATATGAAACTTATATGAATGGATAAAGGAACAAGTGGACTTTCAGATGACACCAAGATTGCAAGATTTAGATAATTCTTAGACATTTTATGCTCGAACATGTGAAGCATTCTCTGCGTGGGATGAGGACCAGTATAGAAGAGACGAAACCAGAATTCCGGAAAAATATCAAACAGTCAGACAAGAACTGGCACTTCCTTTGGCAGATATTTCCTTAACTACTCCAAATA
This sequence comes from Acanthaster planci, assembly GCF_054643075.1. Lineage (NCBI taxonomy): Eukaryota > Metazoa > Echinodermata > Asteroidea > Valvatida > Acanthasteridae > Acanthaster > Acanthaster planci. The sequence goes on along the minus strand of NW_028257665.1, from coordinate 52,778 downwards.
TTGATATGAAACGTATATGAATGGATAGGGAAACATGTGGCCTTTCAGATGACACCAAGATTGGAAGATTTCGAAAATTCGCAGACCTTTTATGGCTGATTATATGAAGCATTTTATGCTTGGGATAAGGACCAGTATTGCGCAGACGAATCCAGAATTCGGCAAAAATATCAGGCAGTTGGACAAGAACTGGAGCTTCCTTTGGCAGCTATTTCCCTAACTACTCCAAATATGGATATGAAACTTATATGATTGGATAGCGGAACATGTGGCCTATTACATGACACCAAGATTGCAGGATTTAGATAATTCTAAGACCTTTTATGCTCGATTATATGAAGCATTCTCTGCATGTGATAAGGACCAGGATAGCGCAGACGAAGCCAGAATTCCGCAAAAATATCAAACAGTCAGACAAGAACTGGCACTTCCTTTGGCAGATATATCCCTAACTACTGCAAATATGGATATGAAACTTATATGAATGGATAGGGGAACATGTGGCCTTTCAGATGACTTCAGGTTAGCCAGATTTAGATAATACTCAGAGCTTTTATGCTCGATTATATGAAGCATTTTCTACGCGGGATTAGGACCAGTATAGCGCAGACGAAGCCAGAAATCTGCAAAAATATCAGGGAGTTCGACACAAATTTGCACTTCCTTTGGCAGATATTTCCCTAACTACTGCAAATATGGATATGAAGCTGGTATGAATGGATAGACAAACATGTGGCCTTTCAGATGACACCAAAATTACAAGATTTAGATAATTCTCAGACCTTTTATGCTCGAATATATCAAGCATTCTCTGCGCAGGATAAGGACCGGTATAGCGTAGACGAAGCCAGAATTCCGCAAAAATATCAGGCAATTAGAGAAGAACTGGCATTTCCTTTGGCAACTATTTCCCTAACCACTGCAAATATGGATATGAAACTTATATGAATGAATAGGGGAACATGTGGCCTTTCCGATCACATCAGGTTTGCCAGATTTAGATAATTCTCAGACCTTTTATGCTCGATTATATGAAGCATTCTCTGCGGAGGATAAGGACAAGTATAGCGCAGACGAAGCCAGAATTCCGCAAACAAAGGAGGCAGTTGGAAAAGAACTCGTACATCCTTTGGCAGCTTTTTCCCTAACTACAGCAAATTTGGATATGAAACTTATATGAATGGATAGAGGAACATGTGGACTTTCAGATGACACCAAGATTGCAAGATTTAGATAATTTGCAGACTTTTTATGCTCGATTATATGAAGCATTCTCTACAGGGGATAAGGACCAGTATAGCGCAGACGAAGCCAAAATTCCGTAAAAAATATCAGGCAATAAGACAAGAACTGGCATTTCCTTTGGCAGCTATTTCCCTTACTACTGCAAATATGGATATGAAACTTATATGAATGGATAGGAGAACATGTAGCCTTTCAGATGACAGCAAAGTTTGCAAGATTTAGATAATTCTCAGACCTTTTATGCTCGATTATATGAAGCATTCTCTGCGCGGGATAAGGACAAGTATCGCGCAGACGAAGCCAGTATTCCGCAAAAATATCAAACAGTAGGACAAAAACTGGCACTTTGGGCAGATATTTCCCTAACTACTGCAAATATGGACATGAAACTTATGTGAATGGATAGAGGAACAGGTGGCCTTTCAGATGACACCAAGATTGGAAGATTTAGAAAATTCTCAAACCTTTTATGCCTGATTATATGAAGCATTTTATGCTTGGGATTAGGACCAGTATTGCGCAGATGAAGCCAGAATTGCGCAAAAATATCCTACAGTCAGACAAGAACTAGCATTTCCTTTGGCAGATATTTCCCTAACTACTGCAAATATGGATATGTAACTTATACAAACATATAGGTGAACATGTGGACATTTGATGACAGCAAGATTGGAAATTTTAGATAATTCTTAGACCTTTTATGCTCGAATATATGAAGCTTTCTCTGCGTGGGATAAGGACCGGTATAGAAAAGACGAAACCAGATATCCGCAAAAAAAGGAGGCAGTTGGAAAAGAACTTGCACTTGCTTTGGCAGATATTTCCCTAACTACTGCAAATATTGATACGAAACTTATACAAATAGACAGAGGAACATGTAGCCCTTCAGATGATAGGAATATTGCCAGATTTAGATAGTTCTTAGACCTTTTATACTCGAATATATGAAGCATTCTTAGCGCAGGAAAAGGACCGGGATAGCGCAGACGAAGCCAGAATTCTGCAAACAAAGTAGGCAGTTAGAAAAGAACTCGCACTTCCTTTGGCAGGTATTTCCCTAACTACTGCAATCGGAAAGGCCATATTTTCTCCTATCCATTCATATAAGTTTCATATCCATATTTGCAGTAGTTAGGGAAATATCTGCCAAAGGATGTGCCAGTTCTTGCCTGACTGTTTGATATTTTTGCGGAATTCTGATTTCGTCTGCGCTATACTTGTTCTTATCCTGCGCAGTGAATGCTTCATATAATCGAGCATATCAGGTAAGGGAATTTTCTAAATCTTGCAAACTTTGGTGTCATCTGAAAGGCCACATCTTTTCCTATCCATTCATATAAGTTTCATATCCATATTTGTGGTAGTTATGGAAATATCTGCCAAAGGAAGTGCAAGTTTGTGTCGAACAGCCTGATATTTTTGTGGAATTTTGGCTTCGTGTGCGCTATACTGGCCCTAATTCTGCAAAAATATCAAACAGTCTGACAAAAACTGGCACTTCATTTGGCAGATATTTCCCAAACTATGGCAAATATGGATATGAAACTGATACGAATGGATAGGGGAACATGTGGCCTTTTAGATGACACCACGTTTGGAAGATTTAGATAATTCTTAGACATTTTATGCTCGAATATATAAAGCATTCTCTGCGCAGGATAAGGACAAGTATAGCGCAGACGAAGCCAGAATTCCACAAACAAAAGAGGCAGTTGGAAAAGAACTCGCACTTCCTTTGGCAGCTATTTCCCTAACTACTGCAAATATGGATATGAAACTTATACAAATAGACAGGGGAACATGTGGCCCTTCAGATGACAGCAAGATCGCCAGATTTAGATGGTTCTTAGACCTTTTACACTCGAATATATGAAGCATTCTTAGCGCAGGATAAGGACAAGTATAGCGCAGAGAAAGCCAGAATTCCGCAAACAAAGGAGGCAGTTGGAAAAGAACGGGCACTACCTTTGGCAGCTATTTCCCTAACTACAACAAATTTGGATATGAAACTTATATGAATGGATAAAGGAACAAGTGGACTTTCAGATGACACCAAGATTGCAAGATTTAGATAATTCCCAGACCTTTTATGTTTGATTATATGAATTATTCTCTGCAGGGGATAAGGACCAGGATAGCGCAGACAAAGCCAGAATTCCGCAAAAATATCAGGCAGTGAGACAAGAACTGGCCCTTCTTTTAACAGCCATTTCCCTTACTACTGCAAATATGGATATGGCACTTTTATGAATGGATAGAGAAACATGTGGCCTATCAGATGACACCCAAGTTTGCAAGATTTAGATAATTCTCACACCTTTTATGCTCAATTATATGAAGCATTCCCTGCGTGCGATAAAGACCAGTATAGGGCAGACGAAGCCAGAATTCCGCAAAAAATATCAGGCAGTTGGACACAAACTTGCATTTGCTTTGGCAGACATTTCCCTAACTACTGCAAATATGGATATAAAACTTATACAAATTGACAGAGGAACATGTGGCCATTCAGATGACAGCAAGATCGCCAGATTTAGATAATTCTTATATCTTTTATACTCGAATATATGAAGCATACTTAGCGCGGGATAAGGACCGGTTTAGCGGAGACGAAGCCAGAATTCCGCAAACAAAGGAGGCAGTTGGAAAAGAACTCGCACTTGCTTTGGCAGATATTTCCCTAACTACTGCAAATATTGATAGGAAACTTATATGAATGGACAGAAGAACATGTGGCCTTTTAGATGACACCAAGTTTGTCAGATGTAGATAATTTGCAGACCTTTTATGCTCGATTATATGAAGAATTCCCTCCGCGGGATTAGGGCCAGTATAGCGCACACGAAGCAAAAATTCCACAAAAATATCAGGCTGTTCGACACAAACTTGCACTTCCTTTGGCAGATATTTCCATAACTACTGCAAATATGGATATGAAACTTTTATAAATGGATAGGGGAACATGTGGCCTTTTTGGTGACACCAAGATTGCAAGATTTAGATAATTCTCATACCTTTTATGTTTGATTATATGAAGCATTCTCTACAGGGGATAAGGACCAGGATAGCGCAGACAAAGCCAGAATTCCGCAAAAATATCAAACAGTCAGACTACAACTGCCACTTCCTTTGCCAGCTCTTTCCCTAACTACTCCAAATATGTATATGAAACTTATATGAATGGATACGGGAACATGTGGCCTATCAGATGACACCAAGATTGGAAGATTTAGAAAATTCACCGACCTTTTATGGCTGATTATATGAAGCATTCTATGCTTTGGATAATGAAGCAGGCAATTGGAAAAGAACTGGCACTTCCTTTGGCAGCAATTTTCCTAACTACTGCAAATATGGATATGAAACTTATATGCATGGATAGGAAAACATGTGGCCTATCAGATGACACCAAGATTGCAAGATTTAGATAATTCTCAGACCTTTTATGCTCGATTATATGAAGCATTCTCTGCGCGGGATAAGGACTGGTATATCGCAGACGAAGCCAGAATTCCGCAAAAATATCAAACAGTCAGACTAGAACTGGCACTTCCTTTGCCAGCTCTTTCCCTAACTACTCCACATATGTATATGAAACTTATATGAATGGATAGGGGATCATGTGCCTTTCAGATGACACCAAGATTGCCAGATTTAGATAATTTCAAACCTTTTATGCTCGATTACAGGAAGCGTTCTCTGCGCGGGATAAGGACCGGTATAGCGTAGACGAAGCCAGAATTCCGAAAAAATATCAGGCAGTTGGACACAAATTTGCATTGTTTTTGGCGGATATTTCCCTAACTACTGCTAATTTGGATATGGAACTTATATGAATGGATAGGGGAAAATGTGGCCTTTCAGATGACACCCAGATTGCCAGATTTAGATAATTTGCAGACCTTTTATGCTCGATTATATGAAGCATTCTCTGCTCATGATAAGGACCGGTATAGCGCAGACGAAGCCAGAATTCCGCAAAAACATCAAACAGTCAGACAAGAACTGGCACTTCCTTTGGCAGATATTTCCCTAACTACTGCAAAAATGGATATGTAACTTATCCAAACAGATAGGGGAATATGTGACCTTACAGATGACAGCAAGATTAGAAAATTTAGATTATTCTTAGACCTTTTATGCTCGAATATATGAAGCATTCTCTGCGCGGGATAAGCACCAGTATAGCGCAGACGAAGCCAGAATTCCGCAAAAAAAGGAGGCAATTGGAAAAGAGCTTGCACTTCCTTTGGCAGCTATTTCCCTTACTACTGCTAATATGGATATGAAACCTATTTGAATGGATACAGGAAAATGTGCCCTTTCAGATAACACCACGTTTGCCAGATCTAGATAATTCTCAGACCTTTTATGCTCAATTACAGGGAGTGTTCTCTGCGCGGGATAAGGACCGGTATAGCGTAGACGAAGCCAGAATTCCGCAAAAATATCAGGCAGGTCGACACAAACTCGCACTTCCTTTGGCACTTATTTCCGTAACTCCTGCAAATATGGAAATCAAACTTATAAGAATGGATAGACGAACATGTGGCCTTTCAGATGACAACAAGATTGCAGGATTTAGATAATTTTCAGACCTTTTATGCTCGATTATATGAAGCACACTCTGCGCACGATAAGGACCAATATAGAGCAGACGAAGCCAGAATTCTGCAAAAATACCAGGCAGTCAGAAAAGAACTTGCATTTCCTTTGGTAGATATTTCCCTCACTACTGCAAATATGGAAATCAAACTTATAAGAATGGATAGACGAACATGTGGCCTTTCAGATGACACCAAGATTGCCAGATTTAGATAATTCTTAGACCTTTTATGTTCGAATATATGAAGCTTTCTCTGCGCAGGATAAGGACCGGTATAGCGCAGACGAAGCCAGAATTCCGTAAAAAAAAAGAGGCAGTTGGAAACGAACTCGCACTTCCTTTGGCAACCTTTTCGCCTAACTACTGCAAATATGGATATGAAACTTATATGAATTGATAGAGGAATATGTGGTCTCTCAGATGACACCAAGATTGGAAGATTTAGATAATTCTTAGACCTTTCATGCTCGAATACATGAAGCATGCACTGTGCGAGAACAGGACCCGGTATGGCGCAAAGTCAGATATACGCAGAAAATATCTAGCATCCAGAAATGTACTGGCACTTCCTTTTGGAGATATTTCTCCAACTACTGCAAATATGGAAAGATAAATATAACACAAGTGAACAAGTAGTCTTAACTTCGGCACAAGATTACTATAAGAACGAAGGAGAAATCAAATATTTTACGCCCTGCTATTTCATTGAAATATGCCTAAGAGTCCGAATATGAAGTAATATTTCGTAAAAATTGTTTACTTTAAGCGCAAATTACTTGATATGAACTTAAAGTAGCAGTGTTTCTGCAAACGAGTTTATAGCCCATTGGCTTTGTACACGTTTTTGAGCGACAATTTTGGTGACCTTGCAATGTTTGATCGATGGCAAAATAATACCAATAATAACAAAGACCCCGATGCAAGATTTATTGCAAAGGGATGACGTCATGATGACATTATCACCTTTTTTCATATTCATTTTTTAATATCTAACTTTTACCCCTTGGTTTTGTAGACGTTTTTCTGCTTAACACAAGTGAACAAGTAGTCTTTAACATTGGTGCAAGATTACTATAAGAACGAAGGAGAAATCGGGTACTTTACGCTCTGTTATTTGATTTGAAATATACCTAAGAGTCCGAATATGAAGTAATATTTCGTTGAAAGTGTTCAGTTTAAGTGCAAATCACGTGACATGAACTGAAAGGAGCAGTGTTTCCGCAAATGAGTTTTTTGCCCTGGACTTTGTACACGTTTTCAAGGCACAATTTTAAAACCTTTCCGATGTTTCATGGTTATCAAAGCGACAGCCAACAAAGACCGTGATACAAGAATTATTGTAAGTAAAGGACGTCATGATGATGTTATCATGTCATTTATTCGTGATTTTTCAATATTTATTTCAGCCCATTGACTTTGTACACGTTTTCAAGCAAGCATTTGGGTTAGTTTTAGAGCTTTGATAAACTTCAAAATAACAGCCAACAAAGACCGTGATACAAGAATTATTATAAGAAAAGGACGTCATGATGATGTTATCAGGTCATTTATTCGTGATTTTTCAATATTTATTTTAGCCCAATTGACTTTGTACACGTTTTCAAGCAAGCATTTGGGTTAGTTTTAGAGCTTTGATAAACTTCAAAATAACAGCCAAGAAAGACCTTGATGCAAAAATACGTCCAAATTTATGATGTCATGATGACGTCATCATGTTATTTATTATTGATTTCAGCCCATTGACTTAGTACACGTAATCGAGGCACTAATTCCGTACCTTAGTAATCATTGATCATCGTCAAACTTACAGCAAGCACTAACTATACAACGAAGATAATTCTAAAATATTTATGTCATAATAACGTCATCACGTGATTTGTTATTAAATTGTGAATACTTAAATATTTCTTTAAATGTATAAAAACCCATATAAAATCAACCGTGGCCTCCTTCAACATTCTGTTTGCAGCAAGTGCCAGAATAAAATGTGGTCTTGATTTCGTCAAGTGTAGGTCAAATGACAAAACCATTCCTTCCGGTTTAAACCGGAAATAGGCTTATTGTTTGAAAGTGGTAAAAGCCGTAAAGTTTTTTCAACATAATGCGTCTGTCGGTGTTAGTACTGGGTTTGAAACCTTGTTTATATCTTGGAGAGGAAGTGCTTTGAACAAATATTGAGCTCATTTCGTGATAACGCCATAAATAATTGCTTTTTTTCGTAACGGACATTAACATGTCAGATGTTGTGAATTCTGCCTGGATTCTACTTTTGCATTGATTAAAAAGGCGCGTGACACCCGATGATCTGCGTGGGGACGTATTAAGTCCTGAACCCCAAACATGACGGGTGATGAAGTCAATGACAACATCAGACCCTTAACTTGCAGATTCAGCGCGGCGACAGTTGCCAAAGAATGGCAGAGTAGTTTTAAAGTGTATATCATACAGTTCAACTTCTGGTCACAGTTATCAAAAGTGAAATTCATTTTTGCGCCAAAATGCTCTGGATAGTGCAACAGATGTCATCTCTAGTGGTCCTGCAATCTTTGTTCTTATATTTTGTACACAGAAAATGCGAAACGTGCAATCGATTACTCTTATGTTAGATATTATCAAAGATATTCTGGTTTTTAGTGTGCAATGCATATTTATGATTAAGCAAATAACGCGGGGTTTGCAGACCAATGTCAGTGGAGAATACAGTCTTTATGGCCCTATATCTTCTAAAGTACATGTCCGATTGGGTTCAAATTTTGCAGATACCTTAAATAGAGAGTGCTGAAGAGGAAAAGTGACCTTATGTGATGATGACGTCATGAGTGAACAAGCCACATGACATTAAATTGAACTCTTGAAGGCCCTATATCTCCTGATGTAAGAGACTAATCGGGTTCAAATCTTGCAGATATTTTGAGAAGGGGGTGCTTCAGAGGAATATTGACCTCATGTGATGATGACGTCAACAGGAGATAAGTCACGTGACATTAAAGGGGAACTCTTCAAACCACTATACCTCGAAAAGTACATGTCCGATGCGGTTGAAACTTTGTGTGTGGCTTGAAAGGGAAGGGTTTTAGACGAAGCCATAATTCTGCAAAAATAAGAGGCAGTTGGACAAGAACTCGCACTTCCTTTCGCAGATATATCCCTAACTACTGCAAATATGGATGTGAAACTTATATAAATAGATAGGACAACATGTGCCTTTTCAGATGACACCAAGATTGGAAGATTTATATAATTTTAAGACCTTTTATGCTCGAATATATGAAGCATTCTCTGCGCGGGGTAAGGACAAGTATAGCGCAGACGAAGCCGGAATTCCGCAAAAATAGGAGGTAGTTGGAAAAGAATTGGCACTTCCTTTGGAAAATATTTCACTAACTACTGCAAATATGAATATGAATCTTATATGAATAGATAGGGGAATATGCATCCTTTCCGAAGACACCAAGACTACCAGATTTAGACAATTTTATGACCCCTGCTCGAATATATGAAGCATTCTCTGCGCGGGTTAAGAACTGGTATAGCGCAGACGAAGCCAGAATTTCCAAGCAGTTCGAAAAGAATTTGCACTTCCTTTGGCAGTTATTTCCCTTACTACTGAAAATGGAAATGAAACTTATATTAATGGATAGAAGAACATGTGGCCTTTCAGATGACACCAAGATTGCCAGATTTAGATAATTCTTAGACCTTTTATGCTCGAATACACGAAGCATTCACTGTGCCAGTACAGAACCCAGTATAGCGCAAAGTCAGAATTACTCAAAAATATCAAGCAGTCAAACAAGAACTGGCCTTCCTTTTGCAGATGACAGCAATGTTTGCAAGATTTAGATAATTCTCAGACCTTTTATGCTCGATTATATGAAGCATTCTCTGCAGGGGATAAGGACCAGGATAGCGCAGACGAAGCCAGAATTCCGCAAAAATATCAGGCAGTTTGACACAAACTTGCACTTCCTTTGGCAGATATTTCCCTAACTACTGCAAATATGGATATGAAACGTATATGAATGGATAGAGGAACATGTGGCCTTTCAGATGACACCAGGATTGCAAGATTTAGATAATTCTCAGACATTTTATGCTCGATTATATGAAGCCTTCTCTGCGTGGAATGAGGACCGGTATAGCGCAGACGAAACCAACAATTCTGCAAAAAAAGGAGGCAGTTGGAAAAGAACTCGCACTTCCTTTGGCAGATATTTCTCTAACTACTGCAAATTGGATATGAAACTTATGTGAATGGATAGGGGAACATGTGGCCTTTCAGATGACAGCAAGATTGGAAGACTTAAATAATTCTCAGACCTTTTATGCTCGATTATATGAAACATTCTCTGGGCACAATAAGGACCGGTATGGCGCAGACGAAGCCAGAATTCCGCAAAAATATTTCACTGCAAATATGGACATGAATCTTATATGTATGGATAGAGGAACATGTGGCCTTTCAGATCACACCAAGATTGCAAGATGTAGATAATTTTAAGACCTTTAATGCTGGAAAATATGAAGCATTCTCTGGGCGAGAACAGCACCCGGCGTAGCCAAAAGTCAGAATTTCGCAAAAAATATAAAGCAGTCCAGATCTAGCGAGAGATGTATGTATATACATTGTCATGCTGACTTTTGTCCCCATATTGATGGTAATCTATGGAGTCTTGCAGGTATCTTCATTCTCATCCTTATAAATTTTGGACCCCATAATGTTTAAGTTAAGGGTAGGGCATCAAAAAGACACCGTATATTTCTAACTCAATCGCAAAATTTCTAAATACCTGCACGATTTGAGTCTTGAACTATTGACGAATTGATTTCTTGGAAAAATTTAGATTTGTTGAGCTTTAGTTATGTTGAAATTCTTAGGGGGAATATATCAAAATGCAGTAAATGGGCCGGGGGGAAATATGTACAACTTTGTTTTTCAAGCTAGGGCTATAAAAGGACTCCATATCTGTATAAATAAATCGCTAAATTTCCTAATACCCCCGCAATTTGTGTCTTGGAATACTGAGGACTGATTTCTTGAAAACTTTAGATTTGTGGAGCTTCAGTTATGTTGGAATTCATAGAGGAATACAGCGTATTGCAGCAAATGAGAAAGGGAGAAATATGTACGATTTTTTAAAGTTAAGGGTAGGTCTATAAAAAGACTCCATATCTGTCCAACTAAATCACCTTATTTCAAAATACTTGTACGATTTAAGTTTTAGATATTTTGGGAGCTGCAATTATGTTGGAATTCTAGGAAATGTTGCTATGCAGCAATTGAGATATGAAATCGTACATATGAAATATGTACGATTTTCTGTTTAAAGTGAAGGGTAGGACTACAAAAAGACTCAATATCTGTCTAACTAAATCGCCAAATTTCTAAATCCTGCACGATTCTAGTCTTGGACATTTGCAGAATTTCTGTCTTGAAAAAATTAGAATTTTGGAGCTTTAGTTATGTTGGAATTCATTGGGGAAAGCCTCTTAATGCACTGAATGTGGTAGGGTCAAAATAATATGTGCAAATTCCCAAAGTTGAAGGTAGGGCTTCAAAAAGACTCTATAGTAAATAGCTAAATGTCTAAATACCTGCACGATTTCAGTCTCGCACTATTCAGGAAATGATTTCTTGAATTTTCTAGAGTTTTCGAGCTTAAGTTATATGTTGCAATTCAGACGAGAAAACATTAGAATAAAGAAAATGCGGTAGGGTCAAATATGTACAAATTTTAATAAATAAAAGTCTAACTGAATAGCCAGATTTCTAAATATCAGCACAGTTTGAGTCTTGGAATATTGAGGAATGGATTTCTTCACAAATTTAGATTTGGAGCTTTAGTTAGGTTGGAACTCAGACGGAAAAAAATCGGAAAGAAAGGAATGAAACAGGCTGAAATATATACGAATTTATAAAGTTAAGGCTGAGGAAACAAAAGACTCAGTATCTGTCTAAATAAATAGCTAAATGTGTAAATACCTGCACTATTTGAGTCTTGGACTATTCAGGTTGTGATTCCTTGAAAAGGTTAGATTTTTGGAGCTTATAAATTTTTTTTTTACTTATAAATATTCAGACGGAAATACATCGGAATGCAGCGAATGCGGTAGGTTAAAATATGTACGAATTTCCAAAGTTAAAAGAAGGGCTAAGAAAATACTCAATACCCGTGTAACTAAACAGCCAAATTTCTAACTATCTCTATCTAAACTTGAGTCTTGGACTATTGAGGAATTGATTTATTCAAAAAGTTTGATCCATGCACCTTTAGTTATGTTGGAATTCAGACTGGAATAAACATGGGTGTACAGCAAATGAGATAGGTGAAATTTCAGAATTAAAGGGTCATATAGCAAGATGACAAAATATCGGAATACCTAAATCATCAACTTCAGAAATAACTGCAAGATTTGAAACTTGGACTACTTTCGATTTCAGATCTTGAAATAGTTAGATGTTAGGAGCTTTAAATATGTGCAATTGAGAAGGATTTCAATGCAGCAAATAAGAGGAGAAAAATTCGTCCTGTTTCTCCCATATTTCCCTAAACACACCAAGGATGGATATGAAACGTATCAATTATTAGAACATGCGCCCTTTCCGATAGTGGTAGGATTGCTAGATTTGGAAAATCTTCATACCTGTTATGTTCGAATACGTAGAACCATCTTTGTGCGGGAAGAGGACTGCTAAAATGTGGAGAAAGGGGAAAAGTCACGAATCTGGCAAGCAGTTACAGATCCCTTGCCTTCTTTTTTCGTGTATTTCCCCAATAACTAGAAACATAAAACCCATGTCATCTGATGAAGGAAAGTGTGCCCTTTCATATGTCGCTGAGACTATTAGATTTGAAGCACTTTTAGACCTGTAATGCCCGGGTATAGGGAGCCATCTTTACTGGGGAAGACGGAGGACCGGTAAAATGTGGCAAAGGGAAATTGAACAAAAGTAGCAAGCATCAGGACCCTAATGCACAAATATTGAGCCATGTGCACAGGAAGAGGATCAGTAGAGTGTGCACAAAGGGAGAATTGCACAGAAATAACAAGCAGTGAGACATGAACTCTTGCCTTCTTCGATGGGTATTTCCCTAATAATAACAAATTTGGATCTGAAACTTCGACTAATGGACAGAGGAATATGTACTATATGTACTATTTCAGATAATTGAGCCATTCTCTGCTCAGGAAGAGGCAATGGTCCAGCCAGTGGACGCAAGGGTGGGGGGGGCATGCCCTTGCCACAATTTTGTTCACTAAAAATACTTTTTAGGTGTGTGAGAAAGAGAGTAATGGGTATATCAGCACCAATACCCTAAGAAAACAACACCACGACATAAAAACAAGGATGTCACGACCGTCACGCTTCTGAAAGTTCTTCTTCCCCAAAATCACGCTGAATAAGCCGGAAAATATATTCAGTTTGCCCCCCCCCCACGCCAAAGCTCGATTTGCTGCTGGGAAGACCAGTAATGTGTGAACAAAGGACAAAATCGCAAAAACACAGGAAGCACTAGCTCAGACAAGAACTCTTGCCTTGTACAGCATATTATGAATATGAAACTTATGTCAATGGATAGAGGAAAATGTGCCCTTTGTTTGTCATCATGTTTACCACATTTCAAGCATTCTGACACTTTTTAGGCTAAAATATTGCGATCACACTGTGCGCTGAAGTGTCTCGGTAAAGTGAGAACAAAATGCAGTGGGACAACTCTAGCCTCTTTTTGCAGGTATTTCCAAAGCTTCAGCTTAAATATGGACAGGAAAATTATCTAAATAGATAGAGAAATATTTACCGTCTCCGAAGATATCAAGGCCAGCCCATTTTGACCGTTTCAGAATATTTACTGTAAACTCGACTATGGAGACATGTAGCGGCAGACGCAGACCGACTACCGTGTGTACAAAGCGAAAACGAACGAAATAGGGAGCATGTCTAAGGAAAAGTCTGACCCCCATGTCTGTTCTGTTGCAAAATGGCATGAAATTTTCTTTTTGGATAATAAACATATAACCTTTCCAAAGACTCCAAGATCAGCCCATCTCTTGACAATTTAATATCGGATATAGAGACAACGTGGCGTGTATTTGACGTGTGTAGCAAGCAAAACCGAAACAATATGAAGCCTTTTTGTTTATTGTTTCTAAATATCGAAATGAAATTTTCTCCAGGGGATAGTGAAATTTGCATCCTTGTCGAGTCACCCCAAGCTCGCCCATTCGGACCATTTGTCAACCTACTTAACCTCGGAGATAAAAACTCTTCGTCGTAACGAGACCAAGTAACGTGTGTACAATGAGGGAAACAATTTCATTTATTCGGTATTTTCCAGGATAAAGAACACAGCAACATTAAACAAAAACACATATTACAAAATAAACTGAAATCACAAACACAAACTTACAAATGCCCGGAGAGGCACACTTAATCCAATAACTGTCACCCGTAAGACTTCATTTCTGAAGCTCCAGGTTTCACATAAACGTGCACACACATACACAATAAAGTAACAGCACAAGATTCAAGAAATGGCAAATAAATAAATCGAACAGAAAAAATATATACAGTTGGCAAAACAAGATAAATACCACATACAAATACATTAAAATAACAAAAATAAAATTAATTACAAAAACAAATCAATCATTTAAACAATAAGTACCCCCAAACCAAGAAAAGAAATTTATTGTGTAGACACCGACAAAAAGAAAGACACCATGAAATAACAAAATACAGTGGAATACCGACAAAAGCAAAACCATTGACACATCTGGCCCACATGGCAAATCCTAGGTATTCATATCCCCCCATTTTGTGCTTCCTCGCACCAAACAACACAGTGACCCTCCCACAACTTGCCAGTCCCAACGACCTTATTACAAGGGTACTCCACTGCAAATTCAATCAGTACTCTGTCAAGTTTCATATACTTTCAAATTCAAGTGGGCACTTGGTAAATTGATCCCGTGTTGAAGGGTTACTTAAACCACTTCAGTTCTCAAACGTTCAGGTACATGTAGGTCATCTCAAGAGCATGTAATTGGATAAATGATGAAGTTTTTGAATTCGTGATCAAAGGTTTGTCCAGCCTGATAGTTTCAATATACCACCTTTTCACTACGACTATTACACGGTCAAAAGCTCTATGAAGACCTCTAACAACAATAGTAAGCAAAAGATGGATGCTTTTAGATTCACATAAAGACAAATTCAATGTACATATGCAACCAATCTGTGTAATCCATTTTAAATCTTCTTCACTAGAGAATTATCCTGGTTGCTCAACGTTGAATTTTGTTCTAATTTGTCAATGTATAAGGTTTCTGTTGTGAAGGTACCAGATAGGCTACTTGTATTCCAGAATAGTCAACACTAGAAACTTGCAAGATGAAAGCAAGACATACTAAGTCTGTTTGATTTGGTAGTGACATAACAAGATTTTCCCGAGAAATTTTGTACTCATTATCAGCTTCAAACTGCATGTTAACTAAGGTACAATTCAGGTCCACTATTTTCTTTGACCATCCTAGTATAAGCAAAACTTTGGTTTCCTTAGTAATGTATTGAGATGCATTTTATTAGCATGAAAACATCTTTGGAAGCCATGAATATCTTGAAGGTCATCAGACTGATATTATACTGGCCTATACACAAGAGCATTGTTACCAAATAAAGTGCTAGCTGACACGATGTGTTAAGGAAAGTCGTTGATATACATAAGAACTGGATTGGGCTCCAGACACTTCCTTGAGGTACACCAGATGGTACAGAAAAACCATGCAAAGTAGGAACCTTTCAGCAAAACCTTTTGCTGCCGCCACAAGACAAATGGTCACTGCAACAGTTGCAAATTACCAGTTCTGTTATGTTAAGGAAATCAAAATCATGCTGTTGTTACTTTTATTGCCCCTAAAAGGCTCAGTGCTCTTATACAACAGATGTCGCACCCAGAATTTGCTCATGCTATTCCAGAACAGACAAGATAAGAAAGTGATGAGAGAGGTTGAGCATGTCACAGCATGGAGCGTATCACTGTTCAACCAGCAGCAGAAGACTAACGCGTAGAACAGATAGGCACAGTGCTAGAGTCCAAATCTTGGCCGTAATTGTGGTACTGAGTACAGGCGTAAACAAATCACAGATAAATGTTTAATTAGGATGACATGATTTACGATTAAGGGCATCACATGAATAATAAATGAAAAAAAAACCAAAATTACCAACAAGCCATTAAAATCACCTAAAAAGGAGGACACAGAGGACTTGATTAAAACTGGATACTTTTTAAATGAGTAAATTCACATGGTTACAAAGAACGAGTAAAAAAAATTCTTTTTATAGCATGGCCTTCACTTTGCGGGATAATTTTCTTACGTTTGGAAATATGGAAATGAAACATTCTCCAAGATTTTTTTTTTCTTTTTTGGGTTGTCATTTCGATCACCTGTGTGGAGACTACTGTTTCCTTTGTTCTGTATAATGTGTCTTGTTAACGATATGAGCATAAACAGGGGGGAATAGTAGTTTATTTTACCTTTGCAGTCCCTGCTGACCCACATAACTGATATTTGTCTCGTTAACTATTCGGATTTTTATCCCTGGTCCCTGATACTGCTTATATTTACTTGTATTTGTGCTTTTGTTGTTTTTCATCATTTTTGTTTAATTTTGCTTTGTTTGTTCTTTTGATGGTCAAATAAATAAGAATAATTGAAGAGATGGTACCCATCACGATTAACCAAGGTAAACCTTTCGACCATTTGAAGACTATCGTCATATACACAGGCCAAACTAACTACTAAAACAGATTGACTAACATGTACAAGAGGGAGAAGATTACTAGCAGACATAATGACTGACCCAAGCTTTTTCCTTCATTTGTGTATAGTTCTCTTAAATGTAAGAATATCAGAATGAAACATTCTTCAGTGGATACGTTCAACAAAATGACAACAAGATCAGTTGATTTTCACCAACCCTACAGTCACAGACAAAAGCTTAGTTTGGATTAGGCCTTATATAGAGCCAAACTTGCTGCAAAACCATCCACTAACAAGACCAACTTACTAATGGGAAACCAGGAAGCATAACTGCCCTAAGTATTCACCTTCATTAAATAAGACTTGACGCTTTACATGGTGGAGACTAAAAACAGGGCTTATGGTTACATCATGTGGATAGATCTCCCCTGGAAGAGGTATGGTTCTGATAAGAACTGTAGAGTGTGTGCTTGACGTTTCATCCAGCATGCTCTCGTCATCCTCCAGAGTGGAGCCTAATAAGCCATGCTCCAGATTTTACAGAACAATTGTACATGTATACAAAATTATGTACAAATATTGTTTCAAAATCTGGAACATGCCTTTCATTGTTAGGCTCAAATCAGAACATGATATAAAGTGCTTACCGAGTGAGTTGTGTCGTCAGTAATGCCAGTTGCCAGTGATGTGTTAAACTCCAGAAAACTGTCTCCGAGGGACTTGGTCTTGTCTCTTCATCAATGCTACAGCTAATAAAACCACAGAGTCAAGTCAACAAAGATCAGGGACAAATAGCATACAAGTGGACATCACTGCGATGTCTTTATAGTCTTTAACTCTCATTTTCGTATTGACTTTTGTTTCAACTTTCTTCAATTGTTGGTTGATCAGCAAACACAACTCCTGAAAAGTCATAATTCTAAAACTTCGAAGCAGCCATTTTAAACTGACACCCCTTCTACTTTCTTGGGCTCTTTCAACAGCCCCAGAAAGAAGAAAATTTAGACAGTCCAAAATTGTCTGATTCAATAGAATTTTGCATACACCGAAGGCGGTTGGGCCAAACACTCTCTGATATTTCCAGTTTTATCAGCCATCCAAAATTTATCAATGGTATTAAATTATGGCTCCCCATACACAGGTATGTCACCCAGCTTTACGCAAAAATTAAATTAATCCATAGAGAAGGACCTCCGTCCCTGTCAACTTTTGGAAAAGTGAAGAGACCTGTAACAAAATGACGTCATGCTTAGTTTCCAAAAGCAGTGAGGTGGGAAGCAATAACTGTCCAAGTAAAAAATAATAGCTTGACATCATTATGTTTTGGGTCCATATATGAAATATATATGAGTCCACAGGGGACTGAATCAGTGAATTATACCTTTGGAATAACCAACAACATTGGACCCACGTACCTTTTACTCAGCAGGCAGCAGCAAAAGATCACAGTCCGATCACCTCAACAACGAGCACAGGAGCCCCATCATCAAGAATTTGGATGTACCATGAACAGCGGCTTGTGCTCTGGCTGAGATGGACACACACAACAGTCATTAAAAACATGCAAAAGGAAGATATGACAATACAACATGAGTGCATTAGCTTGGATTAACTGATTCTCAGAGGGCAGTGGAGAATGAGAAAGATGGAGAAAAGTAAGTTATAAGTGCTTCCCTAAATGACCTTCTTCCAGGCATGTGGAACACCAAAGAATTATTGTCAAGATGGCTTACATCATAATTCCCAGCCAATGTTGAATCCTTGGTGTGTATGATAGAAGCCAGCCTGTGTTAAGGATATCATGAAAGAAACTCTGGCCGCACACGTTACTTATTCTGCATGCTGCCGCCATAGGCATGGAGAGCCCTAATCTGGCAGGTTGTACAATCATGTCACAATCAGCTTCTGAAACATTGTCCAATCGTATAGTATAAGATCCGACACAGCATGCACAGAATGACCAAGCAACATACATGGAAATCACTGAACCGATTTTGTAAAGATCAAGGTCGAGATTCTGCATGCCTGGGGCGCCAGCGTACAAAGAGCGAATTGTACCAACTGTGGGCTAGCATGCCATATTGTAACAACCTGATGCATTGCACCTTTCATGTGTTTGACACTGAAAGATGGCTTCAGTGAGTAAAAAGTTGGCTGATAAAATAAAACAAGTCCAGATTTTTTTAAACAACCCTTGTGGAATGTGTACACTCATCTTTGTATGTGATTTGGATCCAGGAATGAGGACATTTCATTTCAGTACACTCCCCCTTCACTACAAGCAGCCTGTAGATGCAGCTTCTGTCTTGTTTTGTGTTCACTTTGGCACAAATTGTCCAACCATACCAAATAATTCCATCCATTTTTTGTAGTTTAATTCAACCCAACCTTAAAGGCCGGAGATTCTCATTAGTTGAAAACTTAAAGACAAAACACAAGATCAAGATCTACAGGACAACCAGGCATTTCATTATCACCATAACCATGGACTAATATCAGAATATGATGTAGACTGTTTCCATACCTGTTGAGTAGTGTCACCAGTGATAAGATATCTCTGATTTGTTACACTCCAGAGAACGGCCTCCAGGGACTAGCTTGCTCTTGTCTCTCTGTCAAACTACTGAAACTAGGGAAACTAAACCATGTTTGAATTCCAATCTGTATTACTGCACACATGTGGAGGCCACAATTTCAAAATATATAGGTGCACTTTACAACAGTAGTTGAAACATCATTGAAAGCAGTGTCAAATCAACAAAGATCAGGGCCAAATAATATACAAGCCCACATCACTGGAGTTTCTCATATAAATCTTATTATCTTCTTAGTTGTCATTTTTCCATTTCTTTTCAATTGTTGCTTGATTAGCTAGTATATTTTATGATTCAAAACACCTTAAATACATGTACACTTCCCCAAAAGTCCTTTTCCTCAAGCCTGTAAGTAATGATTTAACATATTACATGTACATCCCTCTACCTTTTTTCAGTTCTTAAGATTTGTTTTCAACCAAGACTGCAAAACAAGGAGTGTTGATCTGGGGTTATATTTAAACAATCTCACCTGTTTTTTCAGCCAAGCAATCTCTCCAATCTGCCTTGAGTAGAAGCACAACTTAATTTGTTGAAAAGAGCCGTGTTGGTTGGGAGTATTCATTTTGTTGGTAGCGATGGGGCTACTACCATGTCCTAGTCGTTCATGAACCAGTGATGCACAGTTAGTAACAAAGGAGCCTCTGATGCCAAGGAAATAGTGTTCTCTCTCGGTCCAACTAAAGGCTAATACAGGAGACCACAGTCTGTGCAGAAAACATTCCCAAATTATAAACAGTAATAACCGTAACCTCCAAGGGTGCATGTGAAATCATAATAAAATCAGAGGATTTTGGGGACCATTTTAACTTTAATAGCTCCCCATATACATGTCACCCGGTATTTGGACAAAATAAATGTATTCACCAAGCATGATCCTTAGATAGACATAATGCTACAGTAAGAGATCACAGTACAATCACCTTAACAACAGTGGCCATCATCGAGAAATGACAAGAAGCTGGTCATCCTGTAAGCAACGACTCATCAGCGGCTTGTGCTCTAGCTGAAATGAATGCACATAACAGTCATTAAAACATGCAAAATGAAAAAATGGCAAGAAAATATGAGTGGAGGAGCCTGTTTGCCAATTCTCATAGGGCTTTGAAGGATCGGAAAGATGGAGAGAGCTGATTGAGAATTTGTAATTCACGTATGTGCACCCAGCACTGCCGGTGTATCAATCTAGTTATACATGGCATTTATGGGGTGGTGCATTACAAGGGTAGCCATAATCCAGTCCCACCTCCTGCGATACGACTTCAAATTTTGATCAAAAGAGGCAGCGGTGGAGAGCCGTAGCCAATGTTCAATACTTGTGCATGCCGTATTCTCACATGGAGATGCCGCACCGTGTGTTGCCAACATAGAGTGCAACATAAACCGTTGAAAACATTTCATGTAGGGGTTTAACTGAAGATATACACGTACCCTACGTATATATTTGCAATGGATGTTTGTAATGACACACATGATAAAGCCAAAAATGCAAATGTTTTTTAAAATAGATATTGAGCCTCTTCATACAACAGTGTAATTAGAATTGAGTATCATTCCATGACATAAATAAACTAAATTCTACAATATTCAAACATCAATTGAACTTTCGGTTAAGCAATGTGTTGCTGTGACAGAATAAAATCACAGTGCACTTGATTTTTAAGTTCTTGAATCTGGCTTTAATAACTTTTGCAAGCTAATGACCATCAGGATGACGTTTAGTTCAACGCTGGCTTCATATTTATGTGTCTCACATTCTAGTGAAAAACCCCTATTGCAAGAATATCATGATTTGTTTTGCACAAAGACGAGAATAAACAAATTTTCACTGCTTGAAAAAGACTACTGCATAGTTGACTACATAAGATCATTCACTCACAAACCAATCCAGCAAATGTCTCATTTCCATCACAAAAGCTAACTGGCATTCCAGTCTACAACCCTGAACAATAAGTAAAACTAAGTTGAGGAAGGAAACATACATGTACATGGTAAGTGCTGCCACAATAACCTTCGTATCAGAATGAGAATGACTGAGAGAGAGGGGGAGAGACAACGGAATAACAGACAGATGAATAACAGATAGACTGACAAACATACCGACAGCACATAGACAGATGAACAAAACAAAGAGGACAGTTATCTTGAAAACTAGACCTCTAGCCATTGTATTTTCAGTACAGAAAGATTTTACGGTAATAACCAAAATCATTTTGGTATAGAAGAATCTTTGAAAATAATCAAGTTGTATTCAGAAATGATTAGCACAACCTCCTATTTTAAGATTTTCATCATGCAATCAGTAGAGATCTCCATGCATGGCTCCATGCAACACAGACTTAAAGTATGAGGCCTACTTTCTACCCAATTTTTACCAGGTTCAGTGAAATATGTAGAAATTACAGATTGTATAATGTATTTCTATAATTCTGAACCTCAGTGGATAGGTCTAGTTAGTTTTAAAGACTTTGGCTTCCTGACAAATTCTCGTGGGGTGTAAAGTAATGTTTTCTCTTCATTTACCACATCAAATCATAATATCCTCCATTTTGTTTAGACTACTCATTGGATATAAAATTAGTAACTTTGGCCCCACATACAGGCTGGAGATTTTCATTGGTTGAAAAATTTGTTGTACAAAAGTCATGTTTCAGATTTACAACACAACTGTACATAGGCCCCTATTACTCCCTAGGCCTTTTTTAAAAAATTTTATTAACATTTACTGTTGGGCTGTTATCAGAAGTAGGCTAGGCCTACAGTGCTTGTATAGCTTGAGCTGTTTCCAGACCTGCTGAGTACAATATTGTGTCAAAATACATCCCAGATGTTCAACAATCTCACAGGAGGGTTCCTCGTCTCTCCATTACTGCTTCAAGTTAAGAAACCAAAGGAACCCCGTTAAAATCCCAGGCTGCATGCCTGACAGTCACTGTGGGGCCGCCATGTTTAAATACAGGGTGCACTAGTTACCACAGCAAAAGCAGTGTAAAATCAACAAAGCCAAGCCCAAACTTGTGGAATTTGTGATACGGAAATCTCGTTATCGTCTTTGCCGTCATTTCTCCATGTATTTTCAATTGTTGGATGGTAAGCCAGTGGTATTTCTCACCTTTAAACTCACCTCCTGTGAAGTCACATTTGAACAAACCCGCCAACTTGGCCACACATGCGTTCTTAATCTTGTGCGTAGGCATTGTAATGCTAATGCTCGCGCCACCGTGGAAAACTGGTCGTCGATCAACTTGCGCACATATTGAGCGGGGTACCAAGCAGGGGATAAAACAGCGCTGGTGATTGGCGCGCTTGAAATAGGCCCTCTCAGTGCAGTGTGCACAAGCACGACGAAGATCTGAAGATAATGCAATTATTATTTTTTTTCGTAATGTAAATCTAAAGAATGACCACTATTGCAAAGAGAGAAAAAAAGCATCTCCCCAAACTGTATGCGAGTCAATTTGCATCAATCTAAAAAAACATGTATTTCTTACCCTCAAAGCCTGGACAAACGCGACCGTCTGAGGCTTGGGCTTCCAGAGCTACGGCTGGGTCTATTGTCTACGCGTCTCCACGCATTTCCAATGGAGCGAAGACCTTTACCGAGCTCTAGACAAGAGATTCGGATGCAGCCGTAGTTTACACCTTGAGTGCAACACACACCATGACGTCAAACTACAGTCAGTCGTAGAAAAGATGCTATACGAGACGTTATCTACCAAAAAATCATCAAAGTTACGTCCGAAATTCTGGGGATTCTAGCTAATTATACCTTTTTCAGGTTGCAATATAGTGGCCCTTAAAGCGAAACCGATACTGGCATTTGATGCATTTTGTTTATGGTCGGCTTTCTTGACACGGACTGCATGCATATGAGCAAATGATGGGCAGCATAGAGTGGTACTTATTAGTTTATTATTTCGTGGGAACGAGATGATTTTGAGGGAACGAAATGATAATTCGAGGGAACGGAATTAAAAAAATCTTCATTGTGCCTCTTCCGTTAGGGGCTCCTTAGGTACTCGTAGAGAGGGACATCGAATGCAACTGTGCGTTTTTGCAAGTTGAGTCTCACTCACTGTCCGACAGTAAATGCCCCCCCCCAAAAAAAAATTCAAAATACATGTACATACAATGCAGGGCGGAAATAATGCCACCCGGCGCTCCGAAGGAACGGGTTAGCCTTTCGACGGTTTTGTGTGTGTGTGGGGGGGGGGGGTGGCGGATCAGGTCGACATTCAAGACAATGACCAGAAGCGGTTTTCTTTTGAATAAGGGTTTGATATGCTACATTTTTAATCAGTCTTTTCCCAAGATTATTAAGCATACTTTTGCCCCATAACACATGAATCGCTGGACTGCTGGGCAGCTTAAAGAGCATAACACTGTATGGGTAAATAAGTGCTAAAACAAAACCACTTTCTAAAACCGTTGGGCAAAAAGAGACAAGTCTACCTATAACAGAGCCTAAAAGTTGACAAGTTGGCAACTCACGAAACAGGTATTGCTTTTCTGATTTTTTTTAGCTGTTTTGGCAACAGCTGGAATAGCTCTTTCTTTTCTGATTATTTTTTTTCATTTCCTTTTTGGGGTTTTGGCAAGTTGCAAAAAATGCATTCTTTTTGTTCTTTTTTTGGGGGGGGGTTAGCTGTTTCGGCAACAGCCGGAACAGTATTGTTTTTCTGATATTTTTTTTTCTTTTTCAACTCAATTCCTTCCACCAGTCGACTTTGGCAGTTTACTAAATCTGATCAACTTCAAACTTGGCAGACTTTTGAGCCATCATCCAAGAACGGTCCCAGAAGAAATTCACAGTGATAACTTAAGTCGTTTATTTATTATTGATTTTTTAAGAATTATTTTTTCCCCATGGACTTTGTACACAGATTGCACACAGTTTTCTGACTGTCCTTTATCAGGCTATGAGGGCGCTATTGCAGAATAACGGTGACACTCCTGGGCTTTCAATTTTCAACAAACTGTCCTATATTGAACCATGGATGGCGTTGCTGCAGAGCAAAGGGTTTGTACACACATTGTCCAGCATAATGTGTGAGCAGTCCTTAACTTCGACCGAGAATTACTACCAGAACGAAGAAGAAATCAGACTAAATTTTTACTTCCGTTCGATCGCAAATATACCCAAGTCTGCAAATATTAAATAATATTTCATAAGTTTTGTCCAGTTTAGACACAAATCACGTGACATGAAATTAAAGGAGCAGTTTTCCTGCACACGTGTTTCTAGCCCATTGACTTTGTACACGTTTTCGAGCCACAATTTTGATAACTTTGCAGTGTTTGATCATTCCCAAAGTGACCCTGATGCAAAATTGATTGCAAAGGGATAACGTCATAATGACTTCATCACCTTACTTTATATTCATTTTTGAATATTTAATTTTTCCCCATAGGTTGTGTACACGTTTTTCTACTTAATACTTAAAAGTGAACAAGCAGTCTTTAACTTCGGCGCAATATTACTATCAGAACGAAAGCGAAATCGGGTACTTTACGCTTGGTTGTTTTATTTGTAATATGCCTAAGAGTCTGAATATGAAGTAATATTTCATAAAAATTGTTCGGTTTAAGTGCAAATCACGAAATTAAACGAGCATTGTTTCTCCAAATGGGGTTTTTGCCCATTAACTTTGTACACGTTTCCAAGGCACAATTTTGAACCCTTTCGGATGTTTGATCGTTTTCAAAGTGACAGCCAACAAAGACCTTGATACAGAGATTATTGTAAATAAATGACGTCATGATGACGTCGTCATGTGATTTACTCTTGTTTTTTCAATATTTATTTCAGCCCCTTGAATTTGTACACGTTTTCAAGCCAGCATTTGGGTTAGTTTGAGAGCTTTGATCAACAATACTTATCTTGTTGGTAAAACAGTCCCGAAAAAGCTCTGTGTTTGTACTTGTTTACTAACACATCTCTCTAGTTTTGTTTTAGCTGCTTTGGCAAGTTTGCCGAAGCAAATATTGTTTTTCTGATTTTTTTTTCTTTTTTTGAGCTAAACAGGTATTGTTTTTCTGATTATTTTTTTTTCTTTTTAGCAAGTTGCCGAAACAGGTATTGTTTTTCAGATTTTATTTTCTTTTTCAACTCCATTCCTTCCACCAGTCGACTTTGGCAGTTTACTAAATCTGATGGAATTGAAACTTGGCAGACCTTTGGACCATTATCCAAGGACGGTCCCAGAAGAAATTCACAGTGATAACTTAAGTAGTATATCTATTATTGATTTTTTTAATAATTAATTTTTCCCCATAGACTTTGTACACAGATTGCACACAGTTTTCGGACTGTCCTATATCAGGCTATGAGGGCGCTATTGCAGAATTACGGTTACACCTCTTGGGCTTTCAATTTTCAACAAACTGTCCTATATTGAACCATGGATGGCGTTGTTGCACAACATAGGGTTTGTACACACATTGTCCAGCATAATGCGTGAGCAGTCCTCAACTTTGACCGAGAATTACTACCAGAACAAAAATGAAATCAGACTAAATTTTCCCTTCCGTTCGATCGCAAATATACCCAAGTCTGCAAATATTAAATAATATTTCATATGTTTTATCCAGTTTAGACAAAAATCACGTGACATGAAATTAGAGGAGCAGTTTTCCTGCACACGTGTTTCTAGGCCATTGACTTTGTACACGTTTTCGAGCCACAATTTTGGTAACGTTCCAAAGTGATAGCCAACGAAGACCCTTATGCAAGATTTATTGCAAAGGGATGACGTCATGATGACTTCATCACCTTATTTTATATTCATTTTTGAACATTAGATTTTTCCCCATAGGTTTTTGTACACGTATTTCTACTTAACACAAGTGAACAAGTAGTCTTTAACTTAGGCGCAAGATTACTATAAGAACGAAGGAGAAATCGGGTACTTTACGCTCTGCTATTTGATTTGAAATATGCCTAAGAGTCCGAATATGAAGTAATATTTTATTAGAAATGTTCAGTTTAAGTGCAAATCACGTGACATGAACTGAAAGGAGCAGTGTTTCCGCAAATGAGTTTTTTGCCCTAGACTTTGTACACGTTTTCAAGGAATAATTTTAAAACCTTTCCGATGTTTCATGGTTATCAAAGCGACAGCCAACAAAGACCGTGATACAAGAATTATTGTAAGTAAAGGACGTCATGATGACGTTATCATGTCATTTATTCGTGATTTTTCAATATTTATTTTAGCCCATTGACTTTGTACACGTTTTCAAGCAAGCATTTGGGTTAGTTTGAGAGCTTTGATCAACTTCAAAGTTACAGCCAAGAAAGACCTTGATGCAAAAATACGTGGAAATTTATGATGTCGTGATGACGTCATCATGTGATTTATTATTGATTTTTAAATATTTATTTCAGCCCATTGACTTAGTACACATATTCGAGGCACTAATTTCGTACCTCAGTAATCATTGATCACCGTTAAACTTACAGCAAGCACTAACTACACAAGAAGATAATTCTAAAATATTTATGTCATGATGACGTCATCACGTGATTTGGTATAAAATTGTGAATACTTAAATATTTCAGATGTTGTTAATTCTGCCTGGATTCTACTTTTGCGTTGATTAAAAAGGCGCGTGATGCCCGATGATCTGCGTGGGGACGTATTAAGTCCTGAACCCCAAACAGGACGGGTGATGAAGTCAATGACAACATTAGACCCTTAACTTGCAGATTCAGCGTGGCGACATTTGCCAAAGAAAGGAAGAGTAGTTTTAAAGTGTATATCATACAGTTCAACTTTTAGTCACAGTTATCAAAAGTGAAATTCATTTTTGCGCCAAAATGTTCAGGATAGTGCAACAGATGTCATCTCTAGTGGTCCTGCAATCTTTGTTCTTATATTTTGTACACAGAAAATGTGAAATGTACAATCGATTACTCTTATGTTAGGTATTATCAAAGATTTTCTGGTTTTTAGTGTGCAATGCATATTTATGATTATGCAAATAACACGGGGTTTGCAAACCAATGTCAGTGGAGAATACACTCTTTAAGTCCTTACATCTTCTAAAATACACGTCCGATTGGGTTCAAATTTTGCAGATAATTTAAATAGAGAGTGCTGAAGAGGAAATCTGACCTTATGTGATGACATGAGCAGACAAGTCACGTGACATTAAATTGAACTCTTGAAGGCCCTTATCTCCTGATGCACCAGACTAATCGGGTTCAAATCTTTCAGGTGTCTTGCGAATGGGGTGCGTCAGAGGAATATTGACCTTATGTGATGATGTCGTCACCAGGAGACAAGTCACGTGACATTAAAGGGGAAATCTTCAAACCACTATACCTCGAAAGGTACGTGTCTGATGCGGTTGAAACTTTGTTTGTGGCTTGAAAGGGAAGGGTTTTAGACGAAGCCAGAATTCTGCAAAAATAAGAGGCAGTTGGACAAGAACTCACACTTCCCTAACTATTGCAAATATGGATTTGAAACTTATATGAATAGAAAGAAGAACATGCCTTTTCAGATAACACCAATATTGCCAGATTTATATAATTTTAAGACCCATGCTCGATTATATGAAGCATTCTCTGCGCGGGATAAGGACCGGTATAGCACAGACGAAGCCAGAATTCCCCAAAGATGGGAAGCAGTTGGAAAAGAACTTGCACTTCCTTTGGCAGTTATTTCCCTAATTACTGCAATTATGGAAATGAAACTTGTATGAATGGATAGAGGAACACGTGGCCTTTCCGATGAAACCAAGGTTGCAATGTTTGGATAATTCGTAGACATTTTATGCTCGAATATATAAAGCATTTACTGTGCAAGTACAGGATATGGTATAGCGCAATGTCAGAATTACTCAAAAATATCAGGCAGTTGGACAAGAACTTAATTTCCTTTTGCAGGTATTTCCCTACCTACTGCAAATATGGACATGTAACTTATATGAATGGAAAGAAGAACCTGTGGCCTTTCGGATGACATCAAGTTTGCCACATTTAGACAATTCGCAGACCTTTTAACAGCAAGATTGAAAAATGTAGATAATTCTTAGACCTTTTATGCTCGATTACAGGAAGCATTTTCTGCGCGGGATAAGGACCGGTATAGCGTAGATGAAGCCAGAATTCCGGGAAAAAAGGAGGCAGTTGGAAACAAAGTTGCATTTCCTTTGGCAGATATTTCCCTAACTATTACAAATTTGAAGTTGTCACAGTGTCGAAACGGCCCTTCTCAAAGTTCATAGTGACATCATGTGTGCCGTGGACAACAAAAAAGCCGTGCTGCGGGTACTTCTGGACCTCTCAGCGGCCTTTGACACCATCGATCACTCAGTACTTATTCATAGACCGTCACCAGATAGTTCAGATACAAGGGGAATCCTCAGGTGCGATTAAGGTTAAATATGGGGTCCTCCAGGGATCTGTTCTTGGTCCGATCCATTTTACTCTCTATACAACGCCTCTTGGGGAAATCGCTCGGCAACACAATATCCAATCACATTTTTACGCAGACGATACCCAGCTGTATACTTCATTCAGTCCCAACCTTGAGGATGATGATACAAAGATGCTCGATTCTCTCATCACATGCTTGCACGACATCCAGAAGTGGATGCTGGACAATTTCCTGAGGTTCAACCCACATAAGACAAAGTTCATGATTATTTCTTCGCCACAACTTCAACACAAAATCAAAAATCCAAAACCTACAAATAGGCGATGCTGTTCTGGTACCCAGTACGGATGCCCGCAATCTTGGTGTGGTGTTTGACCGGTTCTTAAACTTTGAAAAACATGTGTCCAAGATTTGTCAGACATCATACATGCATCTAAGAAGAATAGCAAGTATCAGACACTTGGTTACCCATCAAATACAGAATTTAGTTCAAGATCCTCCTTCTCACATTCAAGACACTCCACGGCTCTAGTCCCCTTTATCTTGCAAACATGCTGCAACTCCGCTCTGTCAGGCCGGGTCTGAGGTCAACAAGTAATACCCTAGTTGTTCCTCGGACTCGGCTGGCCAGTGCCAGAGACAGGGCTTTTTCTACAATTGCACCACGCTTATGGAACTCACTCCCGGATCATCTAAGACAAGAACATGACATCAAGCAATTTCAGCATCATCTCAAAACATTCTTCTTCTCACAAGCTTTTTCACTATGAATGCACAATTGAGTTTTTCATTTTTCCACCTAGATCGGCGCCTCTGAATGCTTTGCAGATATAGTGCGCCTTATAAATGCATTATTATTATTATTATTATATGAATAGATAGGGGAACATGTGGCCTTTCAGATGACAGCAAGATTGAAAGATTTAGATAATTCTCCGACCTTTTATGCTCGAATACACGAAGCATTCACTGTGCGAGTACAGGACCCGGTGTAGCGCAAAGTCAGAATTACAAAACAATATCAAGCAGTCAGACAAGAACTTGCACTTCCTTTTGCAGATATTTCCCTAGCTACTGCAAATATGGATATGAAACTTATACTAATGGATAGACGAACATGCAGCCTTTCAGATGACGCCAAGATTGCAAGATTTAGATAATTCTGAAACTTTGTATGCTCCAATATATGAAGCATTCACTGCGCAGGATGAGGACAGGTATAGCGCAGACGAAGCCAGAATTCCGCCAAAATAGGAGGCAGTTGTACAAGAACTTGCACTTCCTTTTGTAGATATTTCCCTAACTACTGCAAATATGGAAACGAAACTTTCATGAATTAATAGAGCAACATGTGGCCTTTCAGATGACACCACGGGTGCAAGATTGTGATAATTCTTAGACCTTTTATGCTCGAATACATGAAGCATTCGCTTTGCGAGTACAGGACCCTCTATAACGCAGAATCAGAATAACGAAAAAATATCAAGCTGTCAGACAAGAGCTGGCACTTCCTTTTGCAGATATTTCCCTGACTACTGCGAATATGGAAATCAATTTATGTCAATGGATAGTTGAACATGTTGCCTTTCAGATGACACCAAAATTGCCAGATTTACATAATTCGTAGACCTTTTATGCTTGATTATATGAAGCATTCTCTGCGCGGGATAAGGACCGGTAAAGCGCCAACGAAGCCAGAATTCCGGAAAAAAATAGGAGGCAGTTGTACAACAAGGTGCATTTCCTTTGGCAAATATTTCCCTAACTACTGCAAATATGGATATGAAACTTATATGAATAGATTGCAGAAGACGTGGCCTTTCAGATGACAGCAAGATTGGAAGATTGTGATAATTCTTACACTTTTTAGGTTTGAATATATGAAGCATTCTCTGCGCGGGATAAGGACCGGTATAGCGCTGACGAAGCCAGAAATCCGCATAAAAGGAGGCAATTGGAAAAAAAAATCGCACACTCTTTGGCAGCTATTGCCCTAACTACTGCAAATATGGATATGGAACTCATATGAATGGAAAAAGGAACACATGGCCTTTCAGATGACACCAAGAGTGCAAGATTTAGATGATTCGTAGACATTTTATGCTTCAATACACGAAGCATTCACTGTGCGAGTACAGGACCCGGTCGAGCGAAAAGTAAGAATTTCGCAAAAATATCAAAAAGTCAGACAAGAACTGGCATTTCCTTTGGCAAACATTTCCCTAACTACTGCATATGGATATGTAACTTAAACAAACAGATAGGAGAACATGTGTCCTTTCAGATGACAGCAAGATCGCTAGATTTAGATAATTCTTAGGCCTTTTATGCTCGAATATATGAAGCATTCTTTGCGTGGGATGAGGACCAGTATTGCGCAGACGAAGCCAGAATTTCGCAAAAATATCAGGCAGTTCGACACAAACTTGCATTTCCTTTGGACGATAATTCCCTAACTACTGCAAATATGGATATGAAACTTATATGAATGGATAGGGGAACATGTGGCCTTTCAGATGACACCAAGATTGCAAGATTTGGATAATTCTCAGACCTTTTATGCTCGATTATATGAAGCATTCTCTGCAGGGGATAAGGACCAGTATAGCGCAGACGAAGCCAGAATTCCGCAAAAATATCAAACAGTAAGACAAGAACTGGCAATTCCTTTGGCAGATATTTCCCTAACTACTGCAAATATGGATATGAAACTTATATGAACAGATAGGGGAACATGTGGCCTTTTAGATGACAGCAAGATTGAAAAATTTAGATAATTCTTAGACCTTTTATGCTCGAATATATGAAGCATTCTCTGCGTGGGATAAAGACCGGTATAGAAGAGACGAAACCAGAATACCGCAAAAAATATCAGGCAGTAGGACACAAACTTGCATTTTCTTTGGCAGATATTTCCCTAACTACTGCAAATCTGGATATGAAACTTATATGAATGGATAGAAGAAAAAATGGCCTTTCAGATGACAGCAAGATTGCAAGATTTAGATAATTCTCAGATGTTCTATGCTCTATTGGAGGAAGCGTTCTCTGCGCGGGATAAGGACCGGTATAGCGAAGACGAAGCCAAAATTCCGCAAAAATATCAGACAGTTCGACACAAACTTGCATTTCCTTTGGCAGATATTTCCCTAACTACTGCAAATATGGATATGAAACTTATACGAATAGATAGGGGAACATGTGGCCTTTCAGATTACACCAAGTTTGCAAGATTTAGATAATTCTCAGACCTTTTATGCTGGATTATATGAAGCATTCTCTGCGCGGGATAAGGACCGGTATAGCGAAGACGAAGCCAAAATTCCGCAAAAATATCAGGCAGTTGGACACAAACTTGCCTTTCTTTTGGCAGATATTTCCCTAACGGCAGCAAAGATGGATGTGAAACTTATATGAATGGATACAGGCAAAAGTGCCCTTTCAGATGACACCATGTTTGCCAGATCTAGATAAGTCTCAGACCTTTTATGCTCGATTACAGGGAGCGTTCCCTGCGCGGGATAAGGACCGGTATAGCGTAGACGAAGCAAGAATTCCGCAAAAATATCAGGCAGTTCGACGAAAAACTCGCACTTCCTTTGGCACCTATTTCCCTAACTCCTGCAAATATGGATATGAAACGTATGTGAATGGATACAGGAACATGTGCCCTTTTACATGACAGCAAGATTGGAAGATTTAGATGTTTCTCAGACCTTTTATGCTCGACTATATAAAGCATTCTCTGCGCGTGATCAGGACCAGCATAGCGCAGACGAAGCCAGAATTCCGCAATAGAAGCAGGCAGTTGGAAAAGAACTGGCACTTCCTTTGGCAGCTATTTTCCTAACTACTGCAAATATGGATATGAAACTAATATGAATGGATACAGGCAAAAGTGCCCTTTCAGATGACACCACGTTTGCCAGATCTAGATAATTCTCAGACCTTTTATGCTTGATTACAGGGAGCGTTCTCTGCGCGGGATAAGGACCGGTATAGCACAGAAGAAGCAAGAATTCCACAAAAATATCAGGCAGTTCGACACAAACTCGCAGTTCCTATGGCAGATATTTCCCTATCTACTGCAAATATGGAAATGAAACTTATACGAATAGACAGGGGAACATGTGGCGTTTCAGATTACACCAAGTTTGCAAAATTTAAATAATTCTCAGATCTTTTATGCTGGATTATATAAAGCATTCTCTGCGCGGGATAAGGACCGGTATAGCGAAGACGAAGCCAAAATTCAACAAAAATATCAGGCAGTTGGACACAAACTTGCCTTTCTTTTGACAGATATTTCCCTAACTACTGCAAAGATGGATGTGAAACTTATATGAATGGATAGATAAACAAGTGGCCTTTCAGATGACAACAGGATTGCAAGATTTAGATGATTTTCAGATGTTCTATGCTTGATTGGAGGAAGCGTTCTCTGCGCGGGATAAGGACCGGTATAGTGTAAAGGAAGCCAGAATTCCGCAAAAATATCAAATAGTCAGAAAAAACTGGCACTTCCTTTGGTAGCTATTTCCATAACTACTGCAAATATGGATATGAAACGTATATGAATGGATAGGGGAACATGTTCCCTTTCAGATGACACCAAAGTTTGCAAGATTTAGATAATTCTCAGACCTTTTATGCTCGATTATATGAAGCATTCTACGCGTAGGATGAGGACAATTATTGCGCAGACGAAGCCAGAATTTCGCAAAAATATCAGGCAGTTCGACACAAACTTGCATTTCCTTTGCAGTTATTTTCCTAACTACTACAAATATGGATATGAAACTTATATGAATGGATAGGAGAACATGTGGCCTTTCAGATGACACCAAGATTGCAAGATTTGGATAGTTCTCAGACCTTTTATGCTTGATTATATGAAGCATTCTATGCGCGGGATAAGGACCAGTATAGCGCAGACGAAAACAGAATTCTGCAAAAGTATCAAACAGTTAGAGAAGAACAGGCACTTCCTTTGGCAGATATTTCCCTAACTACTGCAAAAATGGATATGTAACTTATCCAAACAGATAGGGGAACATGTGGCCTTACAGGTAACAGCAAGATTAGAAAATTTAGATTATTCTTAGACCTTTTATGCTCAAATATATCAAGCAATCTCTGCGCAGGAAAAGGACCGGTATAGCGTAGACGAAGCCAGAATTCCGCAAAAATATCAGGCAGTTGGACAGAAACTCGCACTTCCTTTGGCACCTATTTCCCAAACTCCTGCAAATATGGATATGAAACTGATATGAATGGATACAGGAACATGTGGCCTTTTACATGACAGGAAGATTGGAAGATTTAGATATTTTTCAGACCTTTTATGCTCGACTATATAAAGCATTCTCTGCCCAGGATCAGGAACAGTATAGCGAAGACGAAGCCAGAATTCTGCAATAGAAGCAGGCAGTTGGAAAAGAACTGGCACTACCTTTGGCAGCTATTTTCCTAACTACTGCAAATATGGATATGAAACATATATGAATGGATACAGGCAAAAGTGCCCTTTCAGATGACACCACGTTTGCCAGATCTAGATAAGTCTCAGACCTTTTATGCTCGATTACAGGGAGCGTTCCCTGCGCGGGATAAGGACCGGTATAGCGCAGACGAAGCAAGAATTCCGCAAAAATATCAGGCAGTTCGACGAAAAACTCGCACTTCCTTTGGCACCTATTTCCCTAACTCCTGCAAATATGGATATGAAACGTATGTGAATGGATACAGGAACATGTGGCCTTTTACATGACAGCAAGATTGGAAGATTTAGATGTTTCTCAGACCTTTTATGCTCGACTATATAAAGCATTCTCTGCGCGGGATCAGGACCAGCATAGCGCAGACGAAGCCAGAATTCCGCAATAGAAGCAGGCAGTTGGAAAAGAACT
The DNA here is from genome assembly GCF_054643075.1 of Acanthaster planci. Classification (NCBI taxonomy): domain Eukaryota; kingdom Metazoa; phylum Echinodermata; class Asteroidea; order Valvatida; family Acanthasteridae; genus Acanthaster; species Acanthaster planci. The sequence goes on along the minus strand of NW_028257665.1, from coordinate 18,271 downwards.
GGCACTTCCTTTGGCAGCTATTTTCCTAACTACTGCAAATATGGATATGAAACTTATATGAATGGATACAGGCAAAAGTGCCCTTTCAGATGACACCACGTTTGCCAGATCTAGATAATTCTCAGACCTTTTATGCTTGATTACAGGGAGCGTTCCTTGCGCGGGATAAGGACCGGTATAGCGCAGACGAAGCAAGAATTCCGCAAAAATATCAGGCAGTTCGACACAAACTCGCAGTTCCTTTGGCAGCTATTTCCCTATCTACTGCAAATATGGATATGAAACTTATACGAATAGACAGGGGAACATGTGGCCTTTCAGATTACACCAAGTTTGCAAAATTTAAATAATTCTCAGACCTTTTATGCTGGATTATATAAAGCATTCTCTGCGCGGGATAAGGACCGGTATAGCGAAGACGAAGCCAAAATTCCGCAAAAATATCAGGCAGTTGGACACAAACTTGCCTTTCTTTTGACAGATATTTCCCTAACTACTGCAAAGATGGATGTGAAACTTATATGAATGGATAGATAAACAAGTGGCCTTTCAGATGACAACAGGATTGCAAGATTTAGATGATTTTCAGATGTTCTATGCTTGATTGGAAGAAGCGTTCTCTGCGCGGGATAAGGACCGGTATAGTGTAGACGAAGCCAGAAATCCGCAAAATATCAAACAGTCAGACAAGAACAGGCACTTCCTTTGGCAGATATTTCCCTAACTACTACAAATATGGATGTGAAACTTATACAAACAGATAGGGAAACATGTGGCCTTTCAGATGACAGCAAGACTGGAAGACGTAGATAATTCTCAGACCTTTTATGCTCGATTATATGAAGCATTCTCTGCAGGGGATAAGGACCGGTATAGCGCAGACGAAGCAAGAATTCCGCACAAATATCAGGCAGTTCCACAAAAAACTCGCACTTCCTTTGGCACCTATTTCCCTAACTCCTGCAAATATGGATATGAAACGTATGTGATTGGATACAGGAACATGTGGCCTTTTACATGACAGCAAGATTGGAAGATTTAGATGTTTCTCAGACCTATTATGGTCGACTATATAAAGCATTCTCTGCGCGGGATCAGAACCAGTATAGCGCAGACGAAGCCTGAATTCCGCAAAAATATCACAGTCAGACAAGAACTGACACTTCCTTTAGCAGCTTTTTCCCTAACTACTGCAAATATGGATATGAAACTTATATGAATAGATAGAGAAACATGTGGCCTATCAGATGACACCAAGATTGCAAGATTTAGATAATTCTCAGACCTTTTATGCTCGATTATATGAAGCATTCTATGCGCGGGATAAGGACCAGGATAGCGCAGACAAAGCCAGAATCCCGCAAAAATATCAGGCAGTTGGACACAAACTTGCATTTCCTTTGGCAGATATTTCCCTAACTACTGCAAATATGGATATGACACTTATATGAATGGATAGAGAAACATGTGGCCTTTCGGATGACACCAGGATTGCAAGGTTTAGATAATTCTCAAAGCTTTTATGCTCCATTATATGAAGCTTTCTCTGCAGGGGATAAGGACCAGGATAGCACACACGAAGCCAGAATTGTGCAAAAATATCAGGCAGTTCGACACAAACTTGCACTTCCTTTGCCAGCTCTTTCCCTAACTACTCCAAATATGGATATGAAACTTATATGAATAGATAGAGAAACATGTGGCCTATCAGATGACACCAAGATTGCAAGATTTAGATAATTCTCAGACCTTTTATGCTCGATTATATGAAGCATTCTATGCGCGGGATAAGGACCAGGATAGCGCAGACAAAGCCAGAATCCCGCAAAAATATCAGGCAGTTGGACACAAACTTGCATTTCCTTTGCAGTTATTTCCCTAACTACTGCAAATATGGATATGACACTTATATGAATGGATAGAGAAACATGTGGCCTTTCAGATGACACCAGGATTGCAAGGTTTAGATAATTTTCAGACCTTTTATGCTCGATTATATGAAGCATTCTCTGCAGGGGATAAGGACCAGTATAGCGCAGACGAAACCAGAATCCCGCAAAAATATCAGGCAGTTGGACACAAACTTGCATTTCCTTTGGCAGATATTTCCCTAACTACTGCAAATATGGATATGACACTTATATGAATGGATAGGGGAACATGTGTCCTTTCCGATGACACCAGCATTGCAAGATTGAAATATTTCTTAGACCTTTTATGCTCGATTATATGAAGCATTCTATGCACGTATAAGGACCAGTATAGCGCAAGAAAGCAAGAATTCTGCAAAAATATCAGGCAGTTCGACAAAAACTTGCACTTTCTTTGGCAGCTATTTCCCTAACTACTGCAAATATGGATATGAAACTTATATGAATGGATAGGGGATCATGTTGCCTTTCAGATGACACCCAGATTGCAAGATTTAGATAATTCTCAGACCTTTTATGCTCGATTACATGAAGCATTCTCTGCTCAGGATAAGGACCGGTATAGCGCAGACGAAGCCAAAATTCGGCAAAAATATCAAACAGTCAGACAAGAACTGGGAAATCTTTTGGCAGCTATTTCCCTAACTACTGCAAATATGGATATGAAACTTATATGAATAGATAGAGAAACATATGGCCTATCAGATGACACCAAGATTGCAAGATTTAGATAATTCTCAGACCTTTTATGGTCGATTATATGAAGCATTCTATGCGCGGGATAAGGACCAGTATAGCGCAGACGAAGCCAGAATCCCGCAAAAATATCAGGCAGTTGGACACAAACTTGCATTTCCTTTGGCAGATATTTCCCTAACTACTGCAAATATGGATATGACACTTATATGAATGGATAGAGAAACATGTGGCCTTTCAGATGACACCAGGATTGCAAGGATATGATTATTTTCAGACCTTTCATGCTCCATTATATGAAGCTTTCCCTGCAGGGGATAAGGACCATGATAGCGCAGACGAAGCCAGAATTGTGCAAAAATATAAGGCAGTTTGACACAAACTTGCACTTCCTTTGCCAGCTCTTTCCCTAACTACTCCAAATATGGATATGAAACTTAAATGAATAGATAGAGAAACATATGGCCTATCAGATGACACCAAGATTGCAAGATTTAGATAATTCTCAGACCTTTTATGCTCGATTATATGAAGCATTCTATGCGCGGGATAAGGACCAGGATAGCGCAGACGAAGCCAGAATCCCGCAAAAATATCAGGCAGTTGGACACAAACTTGCATTTCCTTTGGCAGATATTTCCCTAACTACTGCAAATATGGATATGACACTTATATGAATGGACAGAGAAACATGTAGCATTTCAGATGACACCAGGATTGCAAGGTTTAGGTAATTCTCAGAGCTTTTATGCTCCATTATATGAAGTTTTCTCTGCAGGGGATAAGGACCATAATAACACACACGAAGCCAGAATTGTGCAAAAATATCAGGCAGTTCGACACAAACTTGCACTTCCTTTGCCAGCTCTTTCCCTAACTACTCCAAATATGGATATGAAACTTATATGAATGGATAGGGGATCATGTTGCCTTTCAGATGACACCAAGATTGCAAGATTTAGATATTTCTCAGACCTTTTATGCTCGATTATATGAAGCATTCTCTACGCGGGATAAGGACCAGGATAGCGCAGACAAAGCCAGAATCCCGCAAAAATAGCAGGCAGTTGGACACAAACTTGCATTTCCTTTCGCAGATATTTCCCTAACTACTGCAAATATTGATATGACACTTATATGAATGGATAGAGAAACATGTGGCCTTTCAGATGACACCAGGATTGCAAGGTTTAGATAATTCTCAGACCTTTTATGCTCGATTATATGAAGCATTCTCTGCAGGGGATAAGGACCAGTATAGCGCAGACGAAGCCAGAATTCCGCAAAAATATCAGGCAGTTGGACACAAACTTGCATTTCCTTTGGCAGATATTTCCCTAACTACTGCAAATATGGATATGAAACTTATATGAATGGATAGAGGAACATGTGGCCTTTCAGATGACACCAAGATTGCAAGATTTAGATAATTCTCAGACCTTTTCTGCTCGATTATATGAAGCATTCTATGCTTGGGATAAGGACTGGTATAGCGCAGACGAAGCCAGAATTCCGCAAAAATATCAGGCAGTTGGACAAGAACTGGCACTTTTTCTGGCAGCTATTTCCCTAACTACTGCAAATATGGATATGAAACTTTCATGAATGGATAGACAAACATGCGGCCTATCAGATGACATCAAGATTGCAAGATTTAGATAATTCTCAGACCTTTTATGCTCGATTATATGAAGCATTCTCTACAGGGGATAAGGACCAGTATAGCGCAGACGAAGCCAGAATTCTGCAAAAATATCAAGCAGTCAGACAAGAACTGGGACTTCTTTTGGCAGCTATTTCCCTAACTACTGCAAATATGGATATGAAACTTATATGAATGGATAGAGAAACATGTGGCCTATCAGATGACACCAAGATTGCAAGATTTAGATAATTCTCAGACCTTTTATGCTCGATTATATGAAGCATTCTATGCGCGGGATAAGGACCAGGATAGCGCAGACGAAGCCAGAATCCCGCAAAAATATCAGGCAGTTGGACACAATTTTGCATTTCCTTTGGCAGATATTTCCCTAACTACTGCAAATATGGATATGAAACTTTCATGAATCGATAGAGAAACATGTGGCCTTTCAGATGACACCAGGATTGCAAGGTTTAGATAATTCTCAGACCTTTTATGCTCGATTATATGAAGCATTCTCTGCAGGGGATAAGGACCAGGATAGCACAGACGAAGCCAGAATTCTGCAAAAAATATCAGGCAGATGGACACAAACTTGCATATCCTTTGGCAGATATTTCCCTAACTACTGCAAATATGGATATGAAACTTATATGAATGGATAGAGGAACATGTGGCCTATTAGATGACACCAAGATTGCAAGATTTAGATAATTGTCAGACCTTTTATGCTCGATTATATGAAGCATTCTATGCACGTATAAGGACCAGTATATCGCAAGAAAGCAAGAATTCTGCAAAAATATCAGGCAGTTGGACACAAACTTGCACTTCCTTTGCCAGCTATTCCCCTAACTACTCCCAATATGGATATAAAACGTATACAAACAGATAGGGAAACATGTGGCCTATTAGATGACACCAAAGTTTGCAGGATTTAGATAATTCTCAGACGTTTTATGCCCAAATATATGAAGCATTCTCTGCTTGGGATTAGGACTGGTAAAGCGCAGACGAAGCCAGAATTCCCAAAAACATGAAACAGTCAGACAAGAACTGGGACATCTTTTGGCAGCTATTTCCCTAACTACTGCAAATATGGATATGAAACTGATATGAATAGATAGGAGAACATTAGGCCTTTCAATGACACCAGGATTGCAAGGTTTAGATAATTCTCAGACCGTTTGTGCTCGATTATATGAAGCATTCTATGCGCGGGATAAGGACCAGTATAGTGCAGACGAAGCGAGAATTCCGCAAAAAAAATCAGGCAGTCGGACACAAACTTGCACTTCCTGTGGCAGATATTTCCTTAACCACTGCAAATATGGATATGAAACTTATGTTAATGTATAGAGAAACATTAGGCCTTTCAATGACACCAGGATTGCAAGGTCTAGATAATTCTCAGACCTTTATACTCGATTATATGAAGCATTCTATGCGCGGGATAAGGACCAGTATAGCGCACACGAAGCCAGAATCCCGCAAAAATATCAAGCAGTTGGACACAAACTTGCATTTCCTTTGGCAGATATTTCCCTAACTACTGGAAAATATGGATATGACACTTATATGAATGGATAGAGGAACATGTGTCCTTTCCGATGACACCAGGATTGCAAGATTGAAATATTTCTCAGACCTTTTATGCTCGATTATATGAAGCATTCTATGCACGTATAAGGACCAGTATAGCGCAAGAAAGCAAGAATTCTTCAAAAATATCAGGCAGTTCGACAAAAACTTGCACTTTCTTTGGCAGCTATTTCCCTAACTGCTGCAAATATGGATATGAAACTTATATGAATGGATAGGGGATCATGTTGCCTTTCAGATGACACCCAGATTGCAAGATTTAGATAATTCTCAGACCTTTTATGCTCGATTATATGAAGCATTCTCTGCAGGGGATAAGGACCAGGATAGCGCAGACGAAGCCAGAATCCCGCAAAAATATCAGGCAGTTGGACACAAACTTGCATTTCCTTTGCCAGCTCTTTCCCTAACTACTCCAAATATGGATATGAAACTTAAATGAATAGATAGAGAAACATGTGGCCTATCAGATGACACCAAGATTGCAAGATTTAGATAATTCTCAGACCTTTTATGCTCGATTATATGAAGCATTCTATGCGCGGGATAAGGACCAGGATAGCGCAGACGAAGCCAGAATCCCGCAAAAATATCTTGCATTTCCTTTGGCAGATATTTCCCTAACTACTGCAAATATTGATATGACACTTATATGAATGGACAGAGAAACATGTGGCCTTTCAGATGACACCAGGATTGCAAGGTTTAGGTAATTCTCAGAGCTTTTATGCTCCATTATATGAAGCTTTCTCTGCAGGGGATAAGGACCATGATAGCACACACGAAGCCAGAATTGTGCAAAAATATCAGGCAGTTCGACACAAACTTGCACTTCCTTTGCCAGCTCTTTCCCTAACTACTCCAAATATGGATATGAAACTTATATGAATAGATAGAGAAACATGTGGCCTATCAGATGACAGCAAGATTGCAAGATTTAGATAATTCTCAGACCTTTTATGCTCGATTATATGAAGCATTCTATGCGCGGGATAAGGACCAGGATAGCCCAGACAAAGCCAGAATCCCGCAAAAATAACAGGCAGTTGGACACAAACTTGCATTTCCTTTGGCAGATATTTCCCTAACTACTGCAAATATGGATATGACACTTATATGAATGGATAGAGAAACATGTGGCCTTTCAGATGACACCAGGATTGCAAGGTTTAGATAATTTTCAGACCTTTTATGCTCGATTATATGAAGCATTCTCTGCAGGGGATAAGGACCAGGATAGCGCAGACGAAGCCAGAATCCCGCAAAAATATCAGGCAGTTGGACACAAACTTGCATTTCCTTTGGCAGATATTTCCCTAACTACTGCAAATATGGATATGACACTTATATGAATGGATAGAGGAACATGTGTCCTTTCCGATGACACCAGGATTGCAAGATTGAAATATTTCTCAGACCTTTTATGCTCGATTATATGAAGCATTCTATGCACGTATAAGGACCAGTATAGCGCAAGAAAGCAAGAATTCTGCAAAAATATCAGGCAGTTCGACAAAAACTTGCACTTTCTTTGGCAGCTATTTCCCTAACTACTGCAAATATGGATATGAAACTTATATGAATGGATAGGGGATCATGTTGCCTTTCAGATGACACCCAGATTGCAAGATTTAGATAATTCTCAGACCTTTTATGCTCAATTATATGAAGTATTCTCTGCTCAGGATAAGGACCGGTATAGCGCAGACGAAGCCAGGATTCGGCAAAAATATCAAACAGTCAGACAAGAAATGGGAAATCTTTTGGCAGCTATTTCCCTAACTACTGCAAATATGGATATAAAACTTATATGAATGGATAGAGAAACATCTGGCCTTTCAGATGACACCAAGATTGCAAGATTTAGATGATTCTCGGACCTTTTGTGCTCGATTATATGAAGCATTCTATGCACGGGATAAGGACCAGGATAGCGCAGACGAAGCCAGACTTCCGCAAAAATATCAGGCAGTTGGACACAAACTTGCATTTCCTTTGGCAGATATTTCCCTAACTACTGCAAATGTGGATATGACACTTATATGAATGGATAGGGGAACATGTGGCCTTTCAGATGACACCAAGGTTGCAAGACTTAGATAATTCTCAGACCTTTTATGCTCGATTATATGAAGCATTCTCTGCATGGGATAAGGACCAGGATAGCGCAGACGAAGCCAGAATTCCGCAAAAATATCAAGCAGTTGGACACAAACTTGCATTTCCTTTGGCAGATATTTCCCTAACTACTGCAAATATGGATATGACACTTATATGAATGGATAGAGGAACATGTGTCCTTTCCGATGACACCAGGATTGCAAGATTGAAATATTTCTCAGACCTTTTATGCTCGATTATATGAAGCATTCTATGCACGTATAAGGACCAGTATAGCGCAAGAAAGCAAGAATTCTGCAAAAATATCAGGCAGTTCGACAAAAACTTGCACTTTCTTTGGCAGCTATTTCCCTAACTACTGCAAATATGGATATGAAACTTATATGAATGGATAGGGGATCATGTTGCCTTTCAGATGACACCCAGATTGCAAGATTTAGATAATTCTCAGACCTTTTATGCTCGATTACATGAAGCATTCTCTGCTCAGGATAAGGACCGGTATAGCGCCGACGAAGCCAAAATTCGGCAAAAATATCAAACAGTCAGACAAGAACTGGGAAATCTTTTGGCAGCTATTTCCCTAACTACTGCAAATATGGATATGAAACTTATATGAATAGATAGAGAAACATGTGGCCTATCAGATGACACCAAGATTGCAAGATTTAGATAATTCTCAGACCTTTTATGCTCGATTATATGAAGCATTCTATGCGCGGGATAAGGACCAGGATAGCGCAGACGAAGCCAGAATCCCGCAAAAATATCAGGCAGTTGGACACAAACTTGCATTTCCTTTGGCAGATATTTCCCTAACTACTGCAAATATGGATATGACACTTATATGAATGGATAGAGAAACATGTGGCCTTTCAGATGACACCAGGATTGCAAGGTTTAGATAATTCTCAGACCTTTTATGCTCGATTATATGAAGCATTCTATGCGCAAGATAAGGACCAGGATAGCGCAGACGAAGCCAGAATCCCGCAAAAATATCAAACAGTTTGACACAATTTTGCATTTCCTTTGGCAGATATTTCCCTAACTACTGCAAATATGGATATGACACTTATATGAATGGATAGAGGAACATGTGTCCTTTCCGATGACACCAGGATTTCAAGATTGAAATATTTCTCAGTCCTTTTATGCTCTATTATATGAAGCATTCTATGCACGTATAAGGACCAGTATAGCGCAAGAAAGCAAGAATTCTGCAAAAATATCAGGCAGTTCGACAAAAACTTGCACTTTCTTTGGCAGCTATTTCCCTAACTGCTGCAAATATGGATATGAAACTTATATGAATGGATAGGGGATCATGTTGCCTTTCAGATGACACCCAGATTTCAAGATTTAGATAATTCTCAGACCTTTTATGCTCGATTACATGAAGCATTCTCTGCTCAGGATAAGGACCGGTATAGCGCCGACGAAGCCAAAATTCGGCAAAAATATCAAACAGTCAGACAAGAACTGGGAAATCTTTTGGCAGCTATTTCCCTAACTACTGCAAATATGGATATGAAACTTAAATGAATAGATAGAGAAACATATGGCCTTTCAGATGACACCAAGATTGCAAGATTTAGATAATTCTCAGACCTTTTATGCTCGATTATATGAAGCATTCTATGCGCGGGATAAGGACCAGGATAGCGCAGACGAAGCCAGAATCCCGCAAAAATATCAGGCAGTTGGACACAAACTTGCATTTCCTTTGGCAGATATTTCCCTAACTACTGCAAATATGGATATGACACTTATATGAATGGATAGAGAAACATGTGGCCTTTCAGATGACACCAAGATTGCAAGATTTAGATAATTCTCAGACCTTTTATGCTCGTTTATATGAAGCATTCTATGCGCGGGATAAGGACCAGGATAGCGCAGACAAAGCCAGAATCCCGCAAAAATATCAGGCAGTTGGACACAAACTTGCATTTCCTTTGGCAGATATTTCCCTAACTACTGCAAATATGGATATGACACTTATATGAATGGATAGAGAAACATGTGGCCTTTCAGATGACACCAGGATTGCAAGGTTTAGATAATTCTCAGACCTTTTATGCTCGATTATATGAAGCATTCTCTGCAGGGGATAAGGACCAGGATAGCGCAGACGAAGCCAGAATTCCGCAAAAATATCAAGCAGTTGGACACAAACTTGCATTTCCTTTGGCAGATATTTCCCTAACTACTGCAAATATGGATATGACACTTATATGAATGGATAGAGGAACATGTGTCCTTTCCGATGACACCAGGATTGCAAGATTGAAATATTTCTCAGACCTTTTATGCTCGATTATATGAAGCATTCTATGCACGTATAAGGACCAGTATAGCGCAAGAAAGCAAGAATTCTGCAAAAATATCAGGCAGTTCGACAAAAACTTGCACTTTCTTTGGCAGCTATTTCCCTAACTACTGCAAATATGGATATGAAACTTATATGAATGGATAGGGGATCATGTTGCCTTTCAGATGACACCCAGATTGCAAGATTTAGATAATTCTCAGACCTTTTATGCTCGATTACATGAAGCATTCTCTGCTCAGGATAAGGACCGGTATAGCGCAGACGAAGCCAAAATTCGGCAAAAATATCAAACAGTCAGACAAGAACTGGGAAATCTTTTGGCAGCTATTTCCCTAACTACTGCAAATATGGATATGAAACTTATATGAATAGATAGAGAAACATGTGGCCTATCAGATGACACCAAGATTGCAAGATTTAGATAATTCTCAGACCTTTTATGCTCGATTATATGAAGCATTCTATGCGCGGGATAAGGACCAGGATAGCGCAGACGAAGCCAGAATAACGCAAAAATATCAGGCAGTTGGACACAAACTTGCATTTCCTTTGGCAGATATTTCCCTAACTACTGCAAATATGGATATGAAACTTTCATGAATCGATAGAGAAACATGTGGCCTTTCAGATGACACCAGGATTGCAAGGTTTAGATAATTCTCAGACCTTTTATGCTCGATTATATGAAGCACTGTCTGCATGGGATAAGGACCAGGATACCGCAGACGAAGCTAGAATTCCGCAAAAATATCTGGCAGTTGGACAACAACTTGCATTTCCTTTGGCAGATATTTCCCTAACTACTGCAAATATGGATATGAAACCTATATGAATGGATAGAGGAGCAAGTGGCCTATCAGATGACACCAGGATTGCAAGATTTAGATAATTGTCAGACCTTTTATGCTCGATTATATGAAGCATTCTATGCGCGGGATAAGGACCAGTATAGCGCAAGAAAGCAAGAATTCTGCAAAAATATCAGGCAGTTCGACAAAAACTTGCACTTTCTTTGGCAGCTATTTCCCTAACTACTGCAAATATGGATATGAAACTTATATGAATGGATAGGGGAACATGTGGCCTTTCAGATGACACCAAGATTGCAAGATTTAGATAATTCTCAGACCTTTTATGCTCGATTATATGAAGCATTCTCTGCTCAGGATAAGGACCGGTATAGCGCAGACGAAGCCAGAATTCCGCAAAAATATCAAAAAGTCAGACAAGAATTGGCACTTCCTGTGGCAGATATTTCCTTAACCACTGCAAATATTGATATCAAACTTATGTGAATGTATAGAGAAACATTAGGCCTTTCAATGACACCAGGATTGCAAGGTTTAGATAATTCTCAGACCTTTATACTCGATTATATGAAGCATTCTATGCGCGGGATAAGGACCAGTATACCGCAGACGAAGCAAGAATTCTGCAAAAAATTATCGGGCAGTTGGACACGAACTAGCACTTCCTTTGGCAGCTATTTCCCTAACTACTGCAAATATGGGTATGAAACTTATATGAATGGATAGAAAAACATGTGGCCTATCAGATGACACCAAGATTGCAAGATTTAGATAATTCTCAGACCTTTCATGCTCCATTATATGAAGCTTTCCCTGCAGGGGATAAGGACCATGATAGCACAGACGAAGCCAGAATTGTGCAAAAATATCAGGCAGTTCGACAAAAACTTGCACTTTCTTTGGCAGCTATTTCCCTAACTACTGCAAATATGGATATGACACTTATATGAATGGATAGAGAAACATGTGGCCTTTCAGATGACACCAGGATTGCAAGGATTAGATAATTTTCAGACCTTTCATGCTCCATTATATGAAGCTTTCCCTGCAGGGGATAAGGACCATGATAGCACAGACGAAGCCAGAAATGTGCAAAAATATCAGGCAGTTCGACAAAAACTTGCACTTTCTTTGGCAGCTATTTCCCTAACTACTGCAAATATGGATATGACACTTATATGAATGGATAGAGAAACATGTGGCCTTTCAGATGACACCAGGATTGCAAGGATAAGATTATTTTCAGACCTTTCATGCTCCATTATATGAAGCTTTCCCTGCAGGGGATAAGGACCATGATAGCACAGACGAAGCCAGAAATGTGCAAAAATATCAGGCAGTTCGACAAAAACTTGCACTTTCTTTGGCAGCTATTTCCCTAACTACTGCAAATATGGATATGACACTTATATGAATGGATAGAGAAACATGTGGCCTTTCAGATGACACCAGGATTGCAAGGATAAGATTATTTTCAGACCTTTCATGCTCCATTATATGAAGCTTTCCCTGCAGGGGATAAGGACCATGATAGCGCAGACGAAGCCAGAATTGTGCAAAAATATAAGGCAGTTGGACACAAACTTGCACTTCCTTTGCCAGCTCTTTCCCTAACTACTCCAAATATGGATATGAAACTTATATGAATGGATAGAGAAACATGTGGCCTATCAGATGACACCAAGATTGCAAGATTTAGATAATTCTCAGACCTTTTATGCTCGATTATATGAAGCATTCTATGCGCGGGATAAGGACCAGTATAGCGCAGACGAAGCCAGAATTCCACAAAAATATCAAACAGTCAGACAAGAACTGGGACATCTTTTGGCAGCTATTTCCCTAACTACTGCAAATATGGATATGAAACTTATATGAATGGATAGAGAAACATGTGGCCTATCAGATGACACCAAGATTGCAAGATTTAGATAATTCTCAGACCTTTTATGCTCGATTATATGAAGCATTCTATGCGCGGGATAAGGACCAGGATAGCCCAGACGAAGCCAGAATCCCGCAAAAATATCAGGCAGTTGGACACAAACTTGCATTTCCTTTGGCACATATTTCCCTAACTACTGCAAATATGGATATGACACTTATATGAATGGATAGAGAAACATGTGGCCTTTCAGATGACACCAGGATTGCAAGGATTAGATAATTTTCAGACCTTTTATGCTCGATTATATGAAGCATTCTCTGCAGGGGATAAGGACCAGGATAGCGCAGACGAAGCCAGAATCCCGCAAAAATATCAAGCAGTTGGACACAAACTTGCATTTCCTTTGGCAGATATTTCCCTAACTACTGCAAATATGGATATGACACTTATATGAATGGATAGAGGAACATGTGTCCTTTCCGATGACACCAGGATTGCAAGATTGAAATATTTCTCAGACCTTTTATGCTCGATTATATGAAGCATTCTATGCACGTATAAGGACCAGTATAGCGCAAGAAAGCAAGAATTCTGCAAAAATATCAGGCAGTTCGACAAAAACTTGCACTTTCTTTGGCAGCTATTTCCCTAACTGCTGCAAATATGGATATGAAACTTATATGAATGGATAGGGGATCATGTTGCCTTTCAGATGACACCCAGATTGCAAGATTTAGATAATTCTCAGACCTTTTATGCTCGATTACATGAAGCATTCTCTGCTCAGGATAAGGACCGGTATAGCGCCGACGAAGCCAAAATTCGGCAAAAATATCAAACAGTCAGACAAGAACTGGGAAATCTTTTGGCAGCTATTTCCCTAACTACTGCAAATATGGATATGAAACTTATATGAATAGATAGAGAAACATGTGGCCTTTCAGATGACACCAGGATTGCAAGGTTTAGATAATTTTCAGACCTTTCATGCTCCATTATATGAAGCTTTCCCTGCAGGGGATAAGGACCATGATAGCACAGACGAAGCCAGAAATGTGCAAAAATATCAGGCAGTTCGACAAAAACTTGCACTTTCTTTGGCAGCTATTTCCCTAACTACTGCAAATATGGATATGACACTTATATGAATGGATAGAGAAACATGTGGCCTTTCAGATGACACCAGGATTGCAAGGATAAGATTATTTTCAGACCTTTCATGCTCCATTATATGAAGCTTTCCCTGCAGGGGATAAGGACCATGATAGCGCAGACGAAGCCAGAATTGTGCAAAAATATAAGGCAGTTTGACACAAACTTGCACTTCCTTTGCCAGCTCTTTCCCTAACTACTCCAAATATGGATATGAAACTTAAATGAATAGATAGAGAAACATATGGCCTATCAGATGACACCAAGATTGCAAGATTTAGATAATTCTCAGACCTTTTATGCTCGATTATATGAAGCATTCTATGCGCGGGATAAGGACCAGGATAGCGCAGACGAAGCCAGAATCCCGCAAAAATATCAGGCAGTTGGACACAAACTTGCATTTCCTTTGGCAGATATTTCCCTAACTACTGCAAATATGGATATGACACTTATATGAATGGATAGAGAAACATGTGGCCTTTCAGATGACACCAGGATTGCAAGGATTAGATAATTTTCAGACCTTTTATGCTCGATTATATGAAGCATTCTCTGCAGGGGATAAGGACCAGGATAGCGCAGACGAAGCCAGAATCCCGCAAAAATATCAAGCAGTTGGACACAAACTTGCATTTCCTTTGGCAGATATTTCCCTAACTACTGCAAATATGGATATGACACTTATATGAATGGATAGAGGAACATGTGTCCTTTCCGATGACACCAGGATTGCAAGATTGAAATATTTCTCAGACCTTTTATGCTCGATTATATGAAGCATTCTATGCACGTATAAGGACCAGTATAGCGCAAGAAAGCAAGAATTCTGCAAAAATATCAGGCAGTTCGACAAAAACTTGCACTTTCTTTGGCAGCTATTTCCCTAACTACTGCAAATATGGATATGAAACTTATATGAATGGATAGGGGATCATGTTGCCTTTCAGATGACACCCAGATTGCAAGATTTAGATAATTCTCAGACCTTTTATGCTCGATTACATGAAGCATTCTCTGCTCAGGATAAGGACCGGTATAGCGCCGACGAAGCCAAAATTCGGCAAAAATATCAAACAGTCAGACAAGAACTGGGAAATCTTTTGGCAGCTATTTCCCTAACTACTGCAAATATGGATATGAAACTTATATGAATAGATAGAGAAACATGTGGCCTATCAGATGACACCAAGATTGCAAGATTTAGATAATTCTCAGACCTTTTATGCTCGATTATATGAAGCATTCTATGCGCGGGATAAGGACCAGGATAGCGCAGACGAAGCCAGAATCCCGCAAAAATATCAGGCAGTTGGACACAAACTTGCATTTCCTTTGGCAGATATTTCCCTAACTACTGCAAATATGGATATGACACTTATATGAATGGATAGAGAAACATGTGGCCTTTCAGATGACACCAGGATTGCAAGGATTAGATAATTTTCAGACCTTTTATGCTCGATTATATGAAGCATTCTCTGCAGGGGATAAGGACCAGGATAGCGCAGACGAAGCCAGAATCCCGCAAAAATATCAAGCAGTTGGACACAAACTTGCATTTCCTTTGGCAGATATTTCCCTAACTACTGCAAATATGGATATGACACTTATATGAATGGATAGAGGAACATGTGTCCTTTCCGATGACACCAGGATTGCAAGATTGAAATATTTCTCAGACCTTTTATGCTCGATTATATGAAGCATTCTATGCACGTATAAGGACCAGTATAGCGCAAGAAAGCAAGAATTCTGCAAAAATATCAGGCAGTTCGACAAAAACTTGCACTTTCTTTGGCAGCTATTTCCCTAACTGCTGCAAATATGGATATGAAACTTATATGAATGGATAGGGGATCATGTTGCCTTTCAGATGACACCCAGATTGCAAGATTTAGATAATTCTCAGACCTTTTATGCTCGATTACATGAAGCATTCTCTGCTCAGGATAAGGACCGGTATAGCGCCGACGAAGCCAAAATTCGGCAAAAATATCAAACAGTCAGACAAGAACTGGGAAATCTTTTGGCAGCTATTTCCCTAACTACTGCAAATATGGATATGAAACTTAAATGAATAGATAGAGAAACATATGGCCTATCAGATGACACCAAGATTGCAAGATTTAGATAATTCTCAGACCTTTTATGGTCGATTATATGAAGCATTCTATGCGCGGAATAAGGACCAGTATAGCGCAGACGAAGCCAGAATCCCGCAAAAAAATCAGGCAGTTGGACACAAACTTGCACTTCCTTTGGCAGATATTTCCCTAACTACTGCAAATATGGATATGACACTTATATGAATGGATAGAGAAACATGTGGCCTTTCAGATGACACCAGGATTGCAAGGATTAGATAATTTTCAGACCTTTCATGCTCCATTATATGAAGCTTTCCCTGCAGGGGATAAGGACCATGATAGCACAGACGAAGCCAGAAATGTGCAAAAATATCAGGCAGTTCGACAAAAACTTGCACTTTCTTTGGCAGCTATTTCCCTAACTACTGCAAATATGGATATGACACTTATATGAATGGATAGAGAAACATGTGGCCTTTCAGATGACACCAGGATTGCAAGGATTAGATAATTTTCAGACCTTTCATGCTCCATTATATGAAGCTTTCCCTGCAGGGGATAAGGACCATGATAGCACAGACGAAGCCAGAAATGTGCAAAAATATCAGGCTTTTCGACACAAACTCGCACTTTCTTTGGCAGCTATTTCCCTAACTACTGCAAATATGGATATGAAACTTATATGAATGGATAGATAAAAACATGTGGCCTTTCAGATGAAACCAAGATTGCAAGATTTAGATAATTCTCAGACCTTTTATGCTCGATTATATGAAGCTTTCCCTGCAGGGGATAAGGACCATGATAGCACAGACGAAGCCAGAAATGTGCAAAAATATCAGGCAGTTCGACAAAAACTTGCACTTTCTTTGGCAGCTATTTCCCTAACTACTGCAAATATGGATATGACACTTATATGAATGGATAGAGAAACATGTGGCCTTTCAGATGACACCAGGATTGCAAGGATAAGATTATTTTCAGACCTTTCATGCTCCATTATATGAAGCTTTCCCTGCAGGGGATAAGGACCATGATAGCGCAGACGAAGCCAGAATTGTGCAAAAATATAAGGCAGTTTGACACAAACTTGCACTTCCTTTGCCAGCTCTTTCCCTAACTACTCCAAATATGGATATGAAACTTAAATGAATAGATAGAGAAACATATGGCCTATCAGATGACACCCAGATTGCAAGATTTAGATAATTCTCAGACCTTTTATGCTCGATTACATGAAGCATTCTCTGCTCAGGATAAGGACCGGTATAGCGCCGACGAAGCCAAAATTCGGCAAAAATATCAAACAGTCAGACAAGAACTGGGAAATCTTTTGGCAGCTATTTCCCTAACTACTGCAAATATGGATATGAAACTTATATGAATAGATAGAGAAACATGTGGCCTATCAGATGACACCAAGATTGCAAGATTTAGATAATTCTCAGACCTTTTATGCTCGATTATATGAAGCATTCTATGCGCGGGATAATGACCAGGATAGCGCAGAAGAAGCCAGAATCCCGCAAAAATATCATGCAGTTCGACACAAACTTGCACTTGCTTTGCCACTTATTTCCCTAACTACTGCAAATATGGATATGAAACTTATATGAATGGATAGAGAAACATGTGGCCTATCAGATGACACCAAGATTGGAAGTATTATAAAAATCTCAGACCTTTTATGCCTGATTATATGAAGCATTCTCTACAGGGAATAAGGACTAGGATAGCGCAAACGAAGGAAGATTTCCGCAAAAATATCAAACAGTCGGACACAAATTTGCATTTCCTTTGGCAGATATTTCCCTAACTACTGCAAATATGGATATGACACTTATATGAATGGATAGAGGAACATGTGTCCTTTCCGATGACACCAGGATTGCAAGATTGAAATATTTCTCAGACCTTTTATGCTCGATTATATGAAGCATTCTATGCACGTATAAGGACCAGTATAGCGCAAGAAAGCAAGAATTCTGCAAAAATATCAGGC